>NC_089583.1:20388933-20649674 GCF_019320115.1 Miscanthus floridulus
TGAGGCGAGGCAGGTAGTAGACGTTGGTGATGGCGTGGTGTTCCCCGGTCTTGCAGGAGAAGAGGACGGTGCCGATCCCCACGATGCGGGCGACGGAGCCGTCGCCGAACCGTACGGAGCCTGTGACGCCGCCGTCGAGGCTGGAGAAGGCAGCTCGCGCCCCGGACATATGGTTCGATGCGCCGGTGTCCAGGACCCATCGCTTCGGGTCCCGGTCGCCGGACTCGTCGAAGACGGCATACAGCTTCTTCTCGACGAGGTGGAGTTGGCCGTCGGCGTGGATCAGTGGCGGCGTCGCCGGCCTCGGCTCCTTCGGCGGCGGCTGCTCGGTTTGGGGAAAAATCCCCTCCTCCTGCTCGCAGCCCACCGCAAGGAGCAGGGTAGACTCCTCCTCCTGGGCCACGTGGGCCTGCTCCTGCACTTTGAGTTTGCCGCGGCAATCTTGAGCCCAATGGCCTTTCTTTCCACAGCGCTTGCACTCGTCGTCAGGACTTGCACGGCCCGAACTCGCGCTGCCGCGTGCATCGCTGCTGTTGCCGCCGCCGCGGCCGCGTGGCTCGCCGCGACCGCGTCCCTTGCCGCGTCCGCCGGAGCTGGAGCCGCCTCGGCTAGACTCCAGCTTCTTGTACCTCTCCAGCCATTGCTCCTCCGTGAGAAGCAGCTTGCCGCCGGCGACTTGGGGCGGCGTTGGCTCGACGTCGTCCACCGCCTTTAGCCTACCGGTCACATCCTCGATCAACAACTGCGAAATGTCAAGCAGTGTCTCGATGGAAACGACTAGCTGCTTGTACCTGGGACGGACAACTCGAAGATACTTGGCGACGACCTTGTGGTCCGGCTCAGGATCTCCTAGGGACGCCAGCCGCTGGACCATACCGGTGAGGCGGAGCGCGAAGTCCTCGATCGCTTCCCCGTTCTTCAGCTTGAGATTTTCGTACTCGGCACGCAAGTTCTGCGCCGTTGCCTTCCGCACACGGTCATCGCCGATGTGGAACATGCGGATAGCCTCCCACGCCTCCTTGGCGTTGTTCTTCTCCGCGAGCGCCGGCACCATCTCCTCTGGAACGGCGCTGCAGATCGCGTCAAGCGCGCTCCGGTCGTCGTTGTACTCGGTGTCGTCGTACTGAACGGCGTCCCAGATGTGGCGCGCCTGCATCTTCAGCTTCATGCGCAGTGACCACACATTGTAGTTGGTCCGGGTCAACTGCGGCCAGTTGCCGGAGCTCCCTTCCCGAACGATCCGCTCGACGACGACCTCCCGCGGACGGCGTGCGTCGCGGGTGCGCGAACGGCGTGCGTCGCGCGTACGTGATCGGCGCGTCGGAGAGGGATCCGGTGGAGGTGAGCGCGGCGGGGTCTTGGCGCCTGACGCGCCAGAGCCGTCGATCTTCTTCTTGCCGTCGTCCTTGTTCGGTGAACGGCCACGGGGCCTCGGCGGCGACGACATGGCGGCGGCAAGGTCTCTCGATCTTCACGCTCTGATGCCAATTGTCAGCTCTAAACCGGTGTTCTTGACAGCCGTTGAGCTTGCAATCGTCAAATGCAAATCACAGAAGCACTCAAACACAACGTGAACACTTGGGACACTGGGTTTGGTGCTGCGAACTGCAAGCAGCGTTTTCTGTTCTTTCTCTTCTTTATTTATTTAGAGTTACAGAGTATCAGGACCACGCAGTGGTCAGGCGCGCACCGTGCGGCGAGCACGTCCATCCCCGTGCCCACGATGCTGCTCAAACACCGGTCATCCTCAGGACGTGCGAGCTACTCCCGCTGCTACTTCTACGCGAGATGGCAACCACAGATCAGTGCTCATCCGCATGCAAAACTGAATAAGAAACATGCAGTCCTAACTAACTGAGCCAGCCAATGCGCTAGGATTACTACTAACACGCGGCGGTGCTGGTAGAACCCAAAGGCAACGCGACGGCAGCACCCGTCCCTATCGGTAAGTTGTCCATCTGCTTGGGACACTACATGGTAAGCCACCGATTTCTGCTCGCCTTCGGTGGCTTCGTGCAACAAGCTTTCCTCTCATTGGTTGATTGTAGCGGCAGGAAGACTAGGAAGGGAGGGGAGAAAGCAAGGAAGGAGGGGGGGATCTGAGCTGAAAATGTGTTATTTGACAATTCATTAGTTATGAGTTGGGGATTTTCTTAGCTCTTTCTAGGAGGTCCGTAGATCTTACCTCTTACCTGTCTACTTATTTTTGGAACTGACTCATGGGTCTACGGTTTGGATTAATACATTAGCGAATCATGGTTTTCTGATTTGGGTTAAAACTTCATGTAGATGTCCCTTTGAATCCATTGCCTCTTATAGTCAGTTAATGGACAGCTCATCTACCACTTCCAACTTAATTGAGCATCATTTGAATCATAATCCTTGCTTGAAGTATTATCTGAAGCTTCATTTTCCTTGCAGATTAAAGGAATGCCTTGGTCCGAAAGGTAATACAAATTTAGTGCTTTTTAAATGCATGCCTGTAGCTGATAAACACACCACCACTTAGCTGTCATTAATTTTTTCTGAACCAATTTTTTTCCTGTTCATCGACGTCATGGGTTCTGTAAAAAAGATTAATCATTTTTTCCAGCAGCTGCACTGCACTATATATGATCATTTGGCCTGCATTTGTCCTCCCTTTTCTCTGAAACACAGATCTCAGGCAATGGTTGGGCAGAAGGTGAATGTAAGGGCAAAGCAGGATGGTTTCCTTGATATCCTAAACCTGAGTTCCTTTTTATAAGTTGTCCAGTATAGTCAATTAGCTTTGGGTCATTTATATTGCTTCAGTAAATTCCTTATATCAATGAAAACTATCCGCTGCTTTATCTATATAAAGACATAATATATCTACCTTCCCAAAAAGTAGAAAATCTTTAATTTGATGCAAACTAATCCTCCCGCTCTCATTTTCAAAAACCATAAAAAATTCACTCATGGGGTATGTGGCCATGGATCTGGAGTCCGGACCACACTTGTCATTTGGAAGAACTTGTGACTCCACACAGTCCTCCTATCCATGGTGCATCGTCCTGTGACCTACTGTGTTGGCTAGCTTCGGGGTGAGAAGCATGCAGGTTGGGATGGGAGCTCAATTCCTGCAGGATTATTACAATTATTAAGGTGCATCGGTTTCTTGATTGTGGGAGGATGGTAGTCATTTCTGATCCATTCTGTGGGAGATGTTGCTAACATTATTTGATATGTTGGTTGTTTGCTGGCTGAGGAGCATAATTAGAGATTTATTATTTTTTTATTTGTGAATAAGGATACAAGATGTGCAACATGCTTTTTTTCCATAGTGTAAATGCTCAGATATGGGTGATTCCAGCAAACTTATGACTAATTAGATTCCAGCAAGTGTGGGATTATTGCTTAGGAATGGGAGGAAACCTGTTGACTTGTAGAGGAAGAGAGATGATCATACTAGTTAGCATTTTTTAGTTGAGTTGATATTTTTTAGATTTGATTTGATATGTATTACTACAATTCGCATTTGGAAGACATGTCATGGAATATTTGTTATAATCTGGTATAAATAAATGTGTATTGTCGTTGAGTTTCAGTATAATCGGAGAAGAAGATAAGTTATGATGGAAAATATATGTTCTGGTCGAATTTGAATTGTAAATTTAATTTTTTTTTTTTTCTGCGAAAAAATGATTTGTAGGGGCGGTTGTTACTGTAGCCGCCCCTACAAATCGATTTGCAGGGGCGGCTGATGTTCCCAGACCGCCCTTATAAATTGATTTGTAGGGGCGGCTATAGTACCAACCGCCCCTACAAATAGATTTGTAGGGGCGGCTGGTAACATCAGCCGCCCCTATAAATGCATGATTTGTAGCCACCCTTTCATAGGGGCGGCTGGCAAAACCGCCCTTACAAATGGTTACCAGCCGCCCCTAAAAACGTTTTTCTACGTAGTGTAATTTACGAGACGAATCTTTTAAGCCTAATTAGTCCATGATTTGACAATATTTTACTACAGTTAACATGTGCTAATAGCAGATTGATTAGGCTTAAAAATTTGTCTCGTGGATTCCTGACGGATTATGTAATTTGTTTTTTTATTAGTATTCAAATACCCCATGTAATATCCTCTCAATATATCTTCTAAATTTTAGCGCTAGATTCAAACGCCCACTAAATTCATCGATCCACGCAAGCAAGAAAACGCGGACTGTGCAGACGCATGCTTTTCGTCAGAAGCATTTGACGGTACATGCAACAGCCTTTCTCCCTTTGTCTGCTCCCCAAGCGGCCACTTTCTCTCCGCAACGCGTTTTTCACCGTTGGCTTCGGCTGTGTCACGCGAGGCTACCGCTTCTTCTGCAGGAGACTATAAACAATAATGAGACCATCACGCGAGTCTGGACGCTGGGCAGTAAGCCACCGTATTGCGCTGGGGAAGCCCTTGACTAGTAGACTGCTGGAGGAGGGGACATGACTACAACGCATTCACATGCCCTTGTACTGTGACAAAGGATACGCCAAGCCTTCACATGCTAGGGAATCTGAATATACCTGGAGGTGGGAACATGACTTCAACGCGTCAATCTTGTCCCACGCGATGGGTTTAATTAAATTAATTGTTTCACTGATAAGTTATGACTAAAAGTATTATTAACTAATTTATTGTGAGAGAAAAATATTATTCATTCGTTAAAAAAATACGGATTATAAGGGGGTGTTTGATTACTACAGGAAAATTTTAGTTCCTGTCACATCGAATGTTTGGACACATGCATGAAGTATTAAATATAGACGAACAAAATAACTAATTGCACAGATTGTGGCTAATTTGCGAGACGAATTTTTTAAGCCTAATTAGTCCATGATTTGACAATGTTGTGCTACAGTAAATGTGTGCTAATGGCAGACTAATTAGGCTTAATAAATTCGTCTCGGAAATTAGTCTTCATCTGTGCAATTAGTTTTATAATTAACTCATATTTAATTCTTCTAAATAGCATCCGAATGTCCGATGTGACATGGACTAAAATTTAGTCCAGGAAACCAAACACCCCCTAAGTCAGTACTCCCTCCGGACAGATTTGAGCTCAGTTTTCATGCATGCCGCCATGCAGCCTTAACTTTAGCCCACTACTCAGCGGCGCGCCTCGTCCTATTTCACGTGTCACGTCCCATAAAACTGCCAAAATGAAAAATAGAAAAGCGCCCTGCAAAGCTGTCCGGAGGTAGTGACCAGCTTTCGCTTGACAGGAGTAGTGTACTACTACTACTGGAGGTGGGAACACAACTTCAACGCGTCAATCTTTTTTCCACGCGATGGGCTTAATTAATTAATTAATAGTACTAGTTTCCCATACCAGTAGACGTATTATTATGTGGTACTACGAGACAATTACGGACCTCATGTGAACTCACGACTCCCGGGGGTGCATATGCGCATGAATTATGCCCAGCTTGCCCGGCAGCCGCGGCGATCGAGATAGCCAAGAACTTGCCTATTAGGCAAAGCACAATATTGCTAAAGGTATATTTGGGTCGATTAGTCCTAATAACTAGCTTGCTAAGGGAAATCGCAAATGGAAGACACTAAACATCGTGTCCAAAGAACACATGTCAATATCAAACACTCATAGAAAACACTCTCCAATGCATGGTTTCTATGATAAAAAATAAATATTTTATTATACTGCTTCTTCACTAGTGCTTTGTAATAAATATTTAACTTTCAGGTAGTTTTTTTCGACAAACTTTCCAGTAGTTGAGAATTTTTTTTTATTTTAACACTTTTTGTAAATTATTTTTAAATCTAAGACTGTCTGTTTTTTTTTCAAAACTAACGCTTTTTGCCGTGCCTATTGTCATGGCACGGCCAAAAGCCTGTGCCGCGCCATGCATGGTGGCACGACAGGGGGCTGACGTGGCGACGACCGGAAAGGCTGACCGTTGACGTGGCAGGGTCTACCGCGCCACCCATCTTGGCGCGGCGGTACCTGGACGATTTAATTGGAACTTTCCGCACCGATAGTGGGAGTTACTCTAGATATTGCTTGACGTAAAACCAATAGTGGATTTATTTCTATCTTTTGTTGAATCTTTTTCACGGCCGAATAGAGAATTTGATAAGCCAATGATTTTTTTTCCGTCTTTCATAATACGGTTAACCACCATGTTAACTAATCGATTACGAAAAATTGGATCGGATTGAAACGAATATTTTTTTAAGGGAACCTTTTTTTTTTTGCTTTTTTGCCCCATATTGTAGGATCGGCAGCGACGCGACCATGGACCCCGGCTTCCTCGACCCCTCGCGCAAGACGCCAGCCACCGGCGTCGACATACCTCGGGACTGTCGGTTCCCGAACTAGTTGCTACTTAATCTCGCCGGCAGTGCTGCCGCGACGCATTGAAACGAATATGAAGCAAATAAATGAAGTCCGTGCGCAAGTTGACAAGCTGCCACATAACATTTTCATTGGTTTGATATAAGTTCGACATAACATAACCCACTAAGCCTGCAAGTTTCGGACGTCAATATTCGTTCGACGAAACACCGGAACTTTTCCTGAAATTGACCAAAGAAAATGAGACCCGATGCCTGCAGAAAAGCAATGCAAGTATTAAATAGGCTTGAATTTCTCACTTATTTTTCTTGGAAGCCTCGTCGTCCGGTGGAAGAAAGCCAGTCAACTGAGCCACCAGCTCCCTCCAGTGATCGTTGTCAACTATCCCTGTCACTGGAAGTCCCCCCAACCGAAGGCCAAAAATAGCCTTCACGTCCTGCATAGTCAAGGTCATCTCGCCACAAGGTAGGTGGAACGTGTGGGTCTCAGGCCTCCACCTGTTATAAGAATAGAATGACTGTTAGTTGTCTCAAATTTGTTACAAGAATGTTTGCGTATAAATAAGGCACTCGCACCTGTCTACAGCTGCAGTAAGTAGTGCTGGGTCAAGGGGCGGAAGACCGTAGTTGACAACATGGACAAGCTCGAGGAAGCCGGCACACCGTATGTACGGCGCGTAACGCTCGTCTCAATGGTGCGCCCTGGTGTACGTGCGGGGCCTCAAAGGAGGCAAGGCCACCTTTGCGTCGTTGTCACTCAAGATGTGTGCTCGGTGCTGGTTGTCGTACTCCACCTCAAGAATGGGGTACAAAGGGTGCTGCGTGGGAGGGGTCATCCTGTTACAAATTGATAAACAAAGGGTTAGAGTATTCAAATTAACAAAATTCAAATTAATATTATGTAGCATTGCAAAATTTGAACTACTTGTTATGCAATACGAACACAATATGAAAGCACATGTATATATTCAAAGTAACATTAACAGATATATTAAACAACTTCATTAGGAATATAAGCATTTGACGAAACTTCATCAAGTCATCAAAATCGACGTATCACGCACTAGTAAATACCGACATTTGAAAACTAGTATCTATACCCAAAATCCCTAACTAAATAACTAACTATAAACTAAATAATAAATACCTAATCAATCCCTAAACCCAAAATCCTAACTAACAGTAATCTAAACCCTAACTACCTAACCAAACCTTAACTATACTACAACACACAACCTCAAACCTAAAAACTACCTACCTAAATCACAAACAAATTCACTAACCTAACTATCCTAAATCACTAACTATACTAAATCACTAACTATCATAAATCAATAACTATCATAAAACCCTAACTATCATAAATCACTAACTATCCTAAATCACTAATTATCCTAAATCAATAATAATCAAAATAACATGAAATCGAGAGGGAGGTACCTTGATAGGAGCGGGCGGCATTGATGCGCCGGCGTTCGTGGTGCGGCCGGCGCGGGTGCTGCGCGGTGGGAGTGGGAGGGCTCGGCGTGGACGGGTGGGCGCGGCCGCCGCGGGCGGGCGGCCGTCCGGGCGCGCTGGCGGCGGGGCGCATGCGGGCGGTGGCGGCGGGCGGGCGGGTGGGCGCTGCGCGGCGTGCCGGCGGGCGGGCTCGCTCACGATATTTATCTGGCCCTGCCGTGCCATGCGCCTTGGCGCGGCACTGCTGTGCCAAGATCGGTGGCGCGGCAGGCCCTGCCACGTCAACGGTCAGCGTTTCCGGTCGTCGCCATGTCAGCCCCCTGCCGCGCCACCATGCATGGCGCGGCCGCGCCATGACAATAGGCGTGGCCAAAAGTGTTAGTTTTGAAAAAAAACAGATAGTGTTAGATTTAAAATTAGTTTACAAAAAGTGTTAAAATTAAAAAAAAATCGTTGTTGACGCTGTCAGTTACTCCTACGAGCAGGACATTTTATGCATTTGTATTTTATGTTATATGGTTGGTTTTTGCGGAAGTATGTTAAATTAATTATATATGATTGGGGATCATATATAATATATACATATGGCTCGTGATGTGAAATAGCCACAATTAAATACGAGTATGTAAACGAACCAACATCTAGTGCACGGTACGTTCTTTTATTTAAGATCCTTTGAAACGCACTTGCGTTTTAGCTAGTACACAATAGAAAAAAAAACTACTAGTACATCTCATTGCTAGCACGCTTTCTTATTACTGCCAATCACTGATTACTCGTTATCCTCCCGTGTATACAGAGAGTATTAGGCTTTGAACAGCATCTATGAAGAAAGGAAAACTACAAAAACAGGATGAACCAATATTGAGTACAAACCAAACTGAGCCCATGTGCAATATATAGTCGAATTGTTCAAAGCCAATCCCAGGTCAACTCGTTAGTCATCACACAGCAGATATGCCATGGTCGGGCTCACTTATGCTTGCCTTCTCATCCCAAAGTACCGCCGAATGCTTCATGCAAGCTACTCAACACACAGCTAGCTAGCTCCCAGCTGCCTTCCCCTCCGGTTTGGTAAACTAAAACCCACTGTAGCCATGCCGGGTTCCATTGTAGCCTCTCTCATCTTCGTTCTCATCCCGCTAACACTTCTCCAGAGGTCTGGCGCTGCCGACAGCATCTCGGACTATGATCAAAATTACACGGCGCAATGCTCCAACTCCGTAAACTTCATCAGCAGCGGCGGAGGCTTCATCGACTACGTGATGAACCTCCGCCGGTTCCTCGCCACGCTCCCGTCAAATGTCATCAACAACGGTGGATTCTTCAACGGCTCGGTGGGATCCACGAACGCCGCCGTGTTCGGGATGGCCATGTGCCACGCCGACATACCATTGTCGGACCAGTGCAAGAACTGCCTCCAGGCGGCTTCCGCCGGGGCGCACAAGGCCTGCCCGGAGAGCAACAGCGCAAGCGTCGCGTACCAGGGCTGCGTGCTCCGGTACTCGGACATACCCATTCTCGCCGCCGCAGACGACGACGAAGTTTCCAATAGCATTGCCTTCTACACGCAGAACCACGCGGCCAGCGTGCCTGATACCATTGCCTTTCAGCAAACCCGCCAGGATCTGCTGACGGATCTGGCCGGCGCAGCTGTGAGCTCGCCCATGATGATTGGGTGGGGCAACCGCACGTTCAACAGCACGCACAAGCTCTACGGTCTGGCGCAGTGCAACAGGGACTTGCCGAAGGAATTATGCTACAGCTACATTACATTGGTCGCGCTGAAATTAGCGGACGAGGTACAGTGGTCGGAGGGGGTGTCCATCACAGGGTTTAGCTTCCACATCAGGTCCGACCTGACGCCCTTTGAAGTCTACGTGCCCCCCACCGGTACCGGCCCTTTGCAACCGGAAGCAGCAAAAGACATGCCCCCCACCGGTACCGGCCCTTGGCAACAGGAAACAGTAAAAGGTACTCAAATGCAACCTTCGCTTTTCCTTTTTTTTTTTTGTTCTTTCCTTGTTATTAGTCAATTCTGCACCAATATTATTCTAGTAAATCAACTTTATGCATGCACTTGATTAATTTATTCTTACATACTGGATTTCACTATATATAATTGATGCCATAGATAAATACAGTATTTTTAAACTACACAAGTTTCATAATGCTTATTGCTTCAATATATTATGTACCAAATGTAATTTCTAGTAAAGCATCTTCAGTGGAGTTTCTGTTCACTTTTGAGGTCCAAGAAAATAAAGAAAGGTTTAGCACGGGTCCATCCTAGCATGCGAAATAGAAATGCTCTCTGATCCCCTATCCCCACAAGCGACGCATCCCACCCCAACTTTGTTGTTTACGCCATCTCCCATCCTCTCCTCCTTACCCTCACCACACCCCCACTCCCCTTTCCCCTTTCCCCTCGCACGAGAGAGTTGCCAAGCCACTGCTTTGCATCGGCGCCGGTGCGCGCCCTCCTCGTGCTCCTGCTCCCTCAGTCCCTCTGCTATATGGAGCCTCGCTATCCCCTGTGGCCAAGCCCAACCCATGGCTCTCTAGAACCTATCCGCCTCGCCAAAACACAATAGGGCCAAGTCGAGATCCTCTGCTACAGAATCTCTGTAGGTCGGATGCTTCTCTGTCGTGGTTTAGATGCCCTTTACCTTTCCTGTAGGAGGCCTGCTGTCACCTGTGCTTGAGCCATAGCCACTCGAGTCTATAGAGATGAGCCTCAAATTCCCTAGCACCACAGAGAGGCGGTAGCACGGACATCAAGGGGGTAGGAGTGCGAACAAGGGAGCATTGGAGCTAAGAGAGAGAAGTTGGATTAAAATGAGAGGATAACCACTAGTGAGTAGGTCCCACTTTTTAGTCTAAAAATAGTGGCTGAGTTGCGCTGGGGCTACTGCTAGAGAATATTGATGTTCTCGATATTGTGTGTTATTTGTGTATGTTTTACATTACATACCTGATCCGCCTTCTTTTAGAATTAACACATTTTCTTGAAAAAGTTTGCATAATCATATTGTTAAAAGGTAAATTTGAAGAATATGTGGGTCCCTGACTAAAAAGAGGGTGCTTATATTTCTACTAATGGTGAAACCTTTTACAGGTGGATTGGTCCAGCGAGTGGAGATAGTTATCCCTGTTTCCTTTTCAATAATAATTTTTCTTGTGGCGTTCCTAGTTATGAGACATTATGAAAAGAAACGGAGACATTTCCAAAATGTAGCCGGTCTAAAGGATTTTCCTTTTGGCCATATAAAGAGTGCCACCAAGAACTTTGATAAAGATGAATTACTTGGAGAAGGTGGGTTCGGGAAGGTCTACAAGGTATGTGTATGAGTAGCATTTTTGAATTTTAGATACCTGCACACAATTAGTATACATGTTGATGTAGAGAAAGCATTCTCTTAACAATATGTAAATCAAATCCTATTGATAAAATCTGTTTCTAGAGCAGTGAAATACCAACCATGGAGGGAACTATCAAACACACAGTGGTAACACAACAATGGAGGAAAAAAAATATAAAACTAGAAAGATGACATAGTCAGTCCCCAAATTAATAGACAACGTTGGTCCTATTATTTCTAGTCGGGTTTAGGATACACACTGTACAGGGCTGGACAAAAAGCTCATTGAGTTAGGGGTGTTTGGTTATTTAGTTTGCTCTTAAAATTCATGTCACACCGAATGTTTAGATACTAATAAGGAGCATTAAATATAGATTAATTACAAAACCAATTACATAGATGGAGGCTAATTTGCGAGACGATTTTTTTAAGCCTAATTAATTCGTCATTAGCACATGTTACTGTAGCACCATGTTGTCAAATCATGGGCTAGTTAGGCTTAAAAGATTCGTCTCGTAAATTAGTCGCAAGTTGTGTAATTAATTTCGTAATTAGTCTATATTTAATACTCCATGTATGTGTCCAAACATTCGATGTGACAGAAATTTTAGGAACTCCTGTAGAAACCAAACAGGCCCTTAGATCGGTGGCTCATTTGAAAATTGCTCCGATTGAACTCTTTTTCCTTTTAAAAACAAAAAATAGTTATAGATTGATGACTTCCAACTTTAGCTTGTCACTAAAAAAAACCCCTATACATGATGGTTTACTTTGGTCATAGACAAGCGAAAATACGTCACGGTTAACTAACGATGACGATCCAGAAAAAACGTCATGTATCCAAGAGGTCCACGGTTTGATTCCTAGTAGCCGCAATTTTTTTGCAAATTTAGCTCTCTCACCGACAGGTAGGTCCCACCTTCCCTGTTTACATCAGCGCCAGCCCCTGCCTCTCATCAGCATGACACGTAGGAACGAATTTAGCTCCCTCACCGACAGGTAGGTCCCACCTTCCCTTTTTACATCAGCGCCAGCCCCTGCCTCTCATCAGCATGACATGTAGGAACGACGTGGACGCTCACATCAACGCCATGTTGGATGTATGATCTGTGACCACCCCATTAGTCCGTCATAGATTTACTATAGAGTGCCAAAATGATTGGTGACGTCCAACCATGACGATAATTTAACCAATCGTCATATATCTATCACCTTAGGTTGAACCGTCACAGATGACTTCATTCTATGATGATTTGCTGGAAGGTCATGGGTAAACCGTCATGTATAAGGGTTTTTGTTGTAGTGTTGGCTCGTGATGTTCAGTTTGAAGTTGGATCCAAACAACACAGGACGCTATAATAGATAAGAACATATCTATATTTGGAAGAAAACTAAAAAAAATAGTTGGCTTATTATCCATCCCTACACGTACTCCATCATTGTTTTCTTTTCTTTTTTTTGAAACTCGTACTCCATCATTGGGAGGGGCTGGGAGGCTGTTTGTTCTAGATATAATATATAATCTGATTGGCAATAATATTATAAACAAAACAAATGGGACTTAAAATGCTTCTGAACTTATATTTTATTTGATTTAAGTATGCTGCATTATGTTTTTTCAATTTTTTCATTTAGACAATACTTGTGACTCAAAATGATTATTATAATCTAGGGTACCTTCAATATTGACCACAATACGAAGGAACTTGCTGTCAAGTGCGTTACAAATCCTTCAATGGCAAAACACCTCAAGGATGAACTAAAGATACTCGCAAAACTACAGCATAAGAATGTGGTTCGACTGGTAGGGTTTTGTAACAATGACGGGTGGTTTCGGCGTGGCAGGGGACTGTACGTTTGCAGTGAACTTATCAGTAACGGCCCTCTTGATAAAAAAATATTTGGTACGTTGGCTTCCCTCTCTCTGCTGGTCATGCTCTTCATATATATTGCACGCACACTTTGGCAACTACACAATACAATCAAACCTTTATATATGTGTTGCATTTTTTTATACGCTTGTTTGCTTATTGAATAGTGTATATGTTTATTGATCAGCTTCATTGGGGCAATCTGTTATTGAATGGCCAATTCGTTACGAGATTATACGTGGAATTTGCGCTGGATTGCAGTACCTACATCAGGATCATAACAGTAAGATTTTGCACATGGACTTAAAGCCCAGCAATATCTTGCTCGATGAGGAAATGAAGCCAAAAATTGCAGATTTTGGTCTATCAAGAGCTTTTCTGAACGCGAAAACTCATACTTACACACAGATCGTGAAAGGATCACTGTAAGTATCTGTACAGTACTGATGTGCATGCGTTTATTAGTTTATTTATTATTATATGTTCCGTGAGGTATAGAGGCTTGCATTGACGAGATGAAAGTAAATAACAAACAAATCCAATTCAATGCCCTCTCGGCAAGAGAGGAAAAAAGGAAATGAAAACTATTTCATATGTTTCAAATTATAGTTCACTTCACCTTTGTTCTAGGTCAATTTTTTCTAATTTGATCTAATTTTTAGAATAATGTACTAACACCTACAGGTTCAAATAAATGCACTATCAAGATATATTCTCCTTTAGAACTTAATGAAACTAATTAATTTGAGTTGCAGGTGTGGGTGCATATTTTTATATAAACTTGGATAAGGTTAAAGAAAGAATAAACTTAGAACAAACTAGAAGTGAGCTATATAGACACCTCATAGCCCATGCCTTTGCCGGGCAGCTCTACATCAGCTGAAACCAAAATTATTATAATTTAGAACGGAGTGAGTACATCTCAAACAAAACCCTTTTACATGACTAATCAAGAGTTGATTGATTCAGTACACATACAAGTAGAGAAGAAAATTAAACTCAGGTCGACCTAACGGACAAAAAGCTAGGATTCTCTTTTTCTTCCTCAGTATATATTTCTAGCTCGTGGAATTATCAGTTGTGTTCTATACTCCCACTATCCCCAAATACAAGGCGCAAACACACTTAAAGATACAAACACGTGTTCTTTGACTACAAATTAGTCTAACAAATTTTCTTTTGCTAAAAAGTTATTACAATAAATCTGTATTTATTTAGAATACTTTCTAATAGTCAAACTTTTATTGCCACAACAAATGATGCTACAAGATGTAGGCGGTTAAAGCGTAAATATAAAGATTGCCAAATCAAACCACGTCTTATATGTGTTTTAATTAAGAAAGGGGGAGTACTTATTATGTCTATGGCAACTATTTGGATTGCCTTGCAGCGGATACATGGCGCCCGAGTTTGTTGACAACGGGAGGGCGAGCCGCCATTGCGACATATACAGTCTTGGTATCCTCATCCTGGGGATAGTTATGAGAGTTGGGCCTCCTAGTACTAGTCGTGACCCCTGTGGTGTATCGTTCATCAACAAGGTCCGCGAGAAGTTTATCGTAGACTTGGAAACAACTACGAGTCTCAAGAGATGCAGCGCTAAGGATCACGAGCAGCTGAAGAAGGATGCATCCTTGCAGGATGATGACAGCATTGAGGATGTGGAAAAATGCGTTGGTTTAGCTTTCGAGTGTGTCAATGAAGAACCAAAAAAAAGGCCTGAAGCCGCGGACATATGCACTCGCCTCAACCAAGATAATCGAGCCCACGTAATCTCATTAGAGCAAGTATAATAGCAGGCTGTAAGCCGACTAAATACTAAGGTGGAAGAGAGAGGAGAGGAGAGAGAGGAGAAGCGGGCTGTAAGCTTACAGCCGGCTTAGACACAATAACCAAAAAAGTCTGTGAGAGAGACAAGTGGGCCAAGTATTAACTGTAAAGAGCTAACTACTATATGAGTGGGCTGAGAGAAGGCTGCAAGGAACCTTACAGTCAGCAAGCCGGCTGTATTATTAGCCTTGCTCTTACAAGTGAACCAGCTGCAGAAGTAATTTGCTCTTGGGTGGGAATTAAAGTCTGCTCAGTCCCTCTGTCGTCAGGGAGAAGAATAAATACTAGGGAAACGAACTATTTGCTGATAGCTATTACGCATGCTGCATTCAACATGGATTGGTCTCCAAAAGATTTGACAGAACTTGGTTTGTAATACCTACATTTTTCGATTGGTAGCTTGTAACGAATAATGTTACCGTTCGCATTGGTTGATCAAAGCTTATGGAATTACTATATTTTTGTTCTTCAGAGGATGAATATAATTGACCTATTTATATTCGATGTGATGAGCAGGTTAGATACAAATTTATCTTCTTCCCAACTTGCGTAGCTAAATCCTATCACTACTAGAAACCGAAGTATCCCTGTCCAAAATATATTGAGTGAAGAAAAATAGACTCAGCTGGTGAGAATCTGAAATTTGCTTTGAAGCGTCAGAAATCCAACTTGAGTTTACACAAAGCATGTAGAGAACATTCGCATATATTTATAGATGAAGGAAGCTTTATTTCAAGATTCTGGGCTCGATCTATACATTTAAGGTAGTGCACCCACCATTACAACGACAAAACGGAGAAGGAAAACGCACTCAATGCACACCAAGCAACAGAGTATCATCAAACCGTTCTCCTGTAGTGACAATCCTACAATCCTATATTTAAACAGAGAGGCTAGTTTGCTGCACCAGCATCTCTATCCTCACGGTAAGGTAAGAGCAATTTCAATACTTTAGCCCATATGCCCTTTTTACCATGGGACGAAAAACTACTCACATAGAGCCATTACTTGAACAATTAAAAAGTAGAAGACCACTAATGTTTTCTATTATATCCTTGCGCCTGTGGGGTCTCCACGTGGGCCCTAATTTTTATTTTATTTTTGAAAGTAGGCCCTACTTTTTAGTTTACCATTCCCATCCATCTCTTTCTCATTCCGCAGGTAAGGAACACCCTCCATCCCTCCCACTCGTTCACCACCTTTAAATTCGGGCCCTGTTCATTTCGTTGAAAAGACAGGCTGAAAAGTACTGTTCGCTGATTTGTTATGAGAGAAAAACACAATATCATGGTTGATAAGGCAGGCTGATAAGTTAGGGCCGTTGATCACCACTTCTTCCATCCATGCCGACCGGGAATCAGGTCCCCGGACTCCTCTGCTCTACTCACACTGGGCATGCATCAGTTATATTTGCGGATTATTATTGATACAATTACCTCCTTCCCACCAGTAAATGTATCCGTAACAGAACACAGAACACAAAACGAATCCACCAGTTGTCCTTAGTGATGCCATCACAGTAAAAAATAAAATAATAAGGACAATATATGCATGGCAATGCTCAGCTCATTAGGTTTTTCTGCTGACCATGTGTGAGCATGTATTTCATTAAGAGAGAGGTTAGTTCTCACTATGTAGGCTCAACAAGCTTCCAGCATGCACACTAACTCGAGAGGAATGCCTTAACATCATCAGACTCGCGAATGTACTTGTTCTTGGGTCATAAATCTGCAGCAGTCCCATGGATCTAATAACCGTGACAATCCTGCCGTCCTCCAACACCAACAAAGGATGCATGGGTGAAAGGTGTCCAGAACGTTCAATCTGCACACTATACTGCTTGACCCAAAGGCCTTCCTCGGAGTCCTTCAGGAACCACAGGTCCATGACGCGGCTTGAACCATGGACAATGACCAAGGAACCATTCAGGTTGGCCAACGTAACCTGCTTCAGATACAAATTGTGCCGGCCGCCACCACCAACGAGGTCGCTGGGTCCCTTAATTCTTGACCTCCATTCCTCCGCCTTGAGCATCCCACCGACGACCACCCGGGTCCATTCATTCCACACGAAAGACCTCGGAGGTCCCTGCATTCCCCTCCACCGTGCACTGCTGCTGAATGTGCAGACCTCAAACAGGTCGTCACGGTCGCTGCCACTGCCGTCGTGCCGTTGTCGAAATGGAAGCATCCGCAGCACCTTGAGCTCGCATGTTCCGGCGACCTGCCTAAACATGTGCACGGGCTCCCCATAGTCGCGCAGGCTGAACCCTCGCGCAGCGTGCTCTGGTGCGAGCCTGTCTGATAAATTGTGCACGGCTCCGGTGACCGAGTCGAGCAACCGGAAGCTGCCGCTGTCGATCGTCTTGACGCAGACGAGACCGGAGGCCGCCACGCTCACGACCATGTCGCTCGCGTTCCCTGCCGCCACGTGCCTGACGATCTGGCCCGACGACATGTCCAGGACGTCGACGAGGCTGTCGCGGTCCAGGTCCACGTCGTCGGCGTAGGACGCAACGATGTAGGGCTCCGGGCGTCGCGCGGCGTGCGCGGCGGCGAACCACGGGGCGGAGAGGAGGGACCGCCACGCCGGCACACGGTGCGCAGCCGGCAGAGCTGCTTGCCGGGGAGACGCAGCAGGATATCGCACAGCGCGTCCAAGGGCAGAGCGCCGGCGTCGCCGCCGCCACAGGCGGCGGGAGTGGCGGGCGAGGGAAGCCTGCGACGTTGCTGTGCGCGGCGCGGCTCCGGAGACGACATGCTGGATACGATCGAAGGCCTCGAGACGTACCTGCAGCATACAGTGACACGAGAGGTCGGATCGTATCGCGCAGGCTCGCTGTAGTTCGGCCGATCGGGAAGGCACGGTCGCGAGGGCCGAATGAAGAGGGCATACCAGCGGATCGTGATGGATGTCGGTGCCGATCCCACCGACGGCGGCAGGGAGCGCGCCGCGCGCGGCGTTGTCAGGGGAGTTGGGACTCCGTACGTCGAGCGTCGTGGAAAGGCGGTGGCTCGCTGTTGATCCGCTATCCTGGGGACCTTGTGGGCCGCCGAAAGTCTCTCATGTAGCAGGCGACGAAAACATAATGGACCTTGTGGGCCGGGAGAAACACAGACACGAAGGCCTGCAGTGGATGGAATCCAGCCTGGTATGCGCGCAGTGCGCTGGCAGGCCGCAGTGGCATTTTTGGTTTGTTGAGTTTGCCTGCCACGGGCTCATGCTGGGCCGGCGTTGGCAAAAAAAAAATAGCTTTGGCAAAAAAAAATCGTCTAAACGACATTAAAAAAACCGCCTAAACTGTAGAAAGCGTTGCTTCCCTTAAAAAAAAGATAATCATACACCCGTCCCGTCGGGATGGGCTGCTTCGCACGCCCCGTGCTGCCCGCCTGCACGCCGTTGCTCGCTCCCACTCGCGCCCTCATCCACCTTGTCTGTCGTGGAAGGGGAGGCTAGGGAGGCCTACACCTGCTCCTACGTTTGTGCCCCCATCCACCTCACACTGTTAGTAAGAAGGGGAGGCCTGCGCCACCGCAGTTCCCCACCAGGTAGGTCGTGACCACCGGCGACAATATGTTTCAAGTGTTTCAGACGTTTTCAGACATGTTGCAAGCCTATGTTTGAAGTGTTTCAGTTGTTTCAGACGTATGTTTTAAGTGTTTCATCTAGATGTTGCATATGTTGCTATGGTTATACACGCATGTTTCAAGCATATGTTTCATATGTTTTTCAGATTTATGTTGCAAGTGTTTCATCTAGATGTTGCAAAGGTAGATCTGGATGTTGCATATGTTGCTATGGCTACACACGAATGTTTCAAGTGTTTATCTGTTTTCAGACGTATATTGCAAGTGTTTTATCTGGATGTTGCATATGTTGTAAATGACTATGTTGCAAGTGTATGTTCCGAATGTTTCATCTATTTTAGGTGTATGTTGTAATTATTTTGTCGGTGCGAAAAGTGACCAACTAGTAAATATTTGTCATTTTACCGTACGTTGTGTTCAGATGTGACCTAGCACTCAATGACACAAGGTTTATACTGGTTCAGGCAACGTGTCCTACGTCCAGTCTGAGTCGGTCGATGACTTTATTTCTGAGCCTAGGTGCTTAAAGTTTGTTGTGGGGTTACAAACGAGTGAGAATAAGATGGGGGTACCAGAGGTCCGGTCGGACTCTGGACCGAAGGGCCGAGAGTGACGGGAGCTCCTACGTGTGCTAAGTATTGGAACGTATGCTCTGTGTTGCTTTAGAATGTCTAAAGCTAGCAAAGAGTGAGTCGGAATGATCCATGTGTTGTCTTTTGTTCGTTGAATCGATCCTCTTTTAGGAAAGAGCGCATCCCCTTTTATAGATGAAGGGGACGGCCTTACAAGTGAGATAGAGGGAGTGTGTGCTACCTAGTCTTGTTGCCCACGCTGTCGGATACGAGATGGTTTGTCAACGCCTACAATACTGTTGACGCCCTGATGCATGTGGTTGGTTCCATCCTTTTCTTCTATTATGGCAAATGTCGACGTCTACTATACTGTAGGATAAATATCGACACCCACAACAATGTTCGCGTCCTGACATGTTTGGAAGTTTGCAAAGTACCCTTTTGACATGGCCTGATAGTACTGTCCTACAGATGTGCATGGTACCATCCTCGGTATTGCGGTTGACTTGTGCGCCTTACCTTATCTGCTCCACCTGATTTCTCGGGTCCTCACCGAGCGGGCGTCCCTGTTCGGTCGTTCCCAGTCGGCTCCGACCACGCCGGTCGGAGAAGAGCCGCAGGCAGAGGTTTGGTGCCTTTTGGTCGAAATCGGAAGCGAGCGTCGCCCCTCCTTGGCCAGGCCTTCTGGTCGGAGAGAGCGGGTCGGAGTCGAAAGTGAGCGGCGCCTCTCCTTGGCCAGGCCTTCTGGTCGGAGAGAGCGGGTCGGAGTCGAAAGTGAGCGGCGCCTCTCCTTGGCCAGGCCTTCCGGTCGGAGAGAGCGGGTCAGAGTCGGAAGTGAGCGGCGCCTCTCCTTGGCTAGGCCTTCCGGTCGGAGAGAGTGGGTCAGAGTCGGAAGCGAGCGTCGCCCCTCCTTTGCCAGGCCTTCCGGTCGCAGAGAGCGAGTCGGAGTCGGAAGCGAGCGTCGCCCCTCCTTGGCCAGGCCTTCCGGTCGGAGAGAGTGGGTCGGAGTCGGAAGCGAGCGTCGCCCCGAGAGCGGGTCGGAGTCAGAAGCGAGCGTCGTCCCTCCTTGGCCAGGCCTTCCGGTCGGAGACTAGATCACTCTTACGGCCTGTCGTTAGGTATCTAGGCCGGCCTAGGAGTTTCTCGTCGTCCGCAATGTCGTCTGCTAGGCCGAGCTTTTTGCTGAGAAATAGGCCCATTAGGGACTCCAGGGTTATGAACCCGACATGTTTCTTTTGAGTGTTGCAAAAGTAGATCGTAGGGGGAGAAAGCCTAAGCCCTAGGTGGTTCAGCTGCTTCGGCTCCCTGGTGTGGCGAAGATGGAGGTTGCGAACACGAGAGCGGCAGGGGCGTGATACTGTGGCGGATTGGCCGGGATGTGGAGCGGGATGGGCGCAAGCACGTATCATCTGGCAGGATGGGTCAGGGGCCTCCATGTTGCGTGCATTGGCCCAAAAAAAGCTTTGGTAAAAAAAACCGCCTAAACTGTAGCAGCGTTGTTTTCCTTAAAAAAAACTAGTCATCAAAAACTTGATACCGTACATCATAGAGCATAGATCAACGTGGAATGTAGTTCCTATATTATTTCTACGCATTTTCGAGTATAAAAACTAGTAGCGGCAGCCGCAGTAGAGTGGTGATACGGGCACACGGTCCAAGGTTTGTTGGTGAACATTCAGAGCATTATTCAGTTGCCCGTCTCAAAGTCGACTTTGAGCTGTCTGATAAATACCCAACCATATACTCTAGGCATTTGCATGGATTGCAACAGGTCCTGACCATCTATAATCACAACTTGTTGCAACTAGCCCACTTGTGAGCGTTGGATTTGATTGCAGAATGCAACCGCTAGAAGATGCCGTTTCTTGGCGTGTCATCAATTGAACTAATGTCATAATTGTGACCGTTTCGAGTCCAGGCCCACACAGTTTGAGCCATTTCATTCCATCAGAACGGTTGGCTGAAAAGACAGTTTATTTGTCCCTATTATTTGATTCGAGTAAAACATTTACGACGGTGCTAACGTGGATAAGATGCTTAATTGTGAGACCCCGCTAATGGGCCAAAGTTGGGCCGGTCCGATGGGCCGGGCCGAATGATGCGAACACTGTGGCATTGCGGAATACTGTTGCTGCAGGACTTTAATATCAGAACCTCAAGGGATACCGAACCAACTTAAAAGTCTCGGTCTGGGAAGCTGTTAACTCCGGTCTGAACCTTTTGCGCGAAGTGAGGACGAAAGCGCAAGAGAGTTAATTAGCAGGTATGGTCCATTCAACGTGTAGAGTGGATCTTAGCCGTCTTTCCAAGTTGGGGCGTTACAAATGGTATTCAGAGCCAATTCTCGCGGTTTCATGGACTTATGGCTTGGGAGCTCGGACAGGCTGCGCTTGACACTTGGGTCGGGGAGCTGGGAATATGGACGTGGCCACGAGAGTCGATCCTGAACATTTGTCCCGTTTGGGTAGGTTGGTTCGGCCCTCGACGAGGACGTCGAGTCCTAAGGGTGGGTGTATGTGAGACCCTGCTAATGGGCCAAAGTTGGACCGGTCCGACGGGCTAGGCCAAATGGGCGAGTACGGTAGCGAACTGTGATGTGAGTACTGTAGCTGTAGAAACTTTAGTCCCACATCGGAACCTGAAGGGATACCGAACCAATTTAAAAGTCTCGGTCTGGGAAGCTGTTAACTCCGGTTTGAATCTTTTGCGCGAAGCGAGGACAAAAGAGCAAGAGAGTTAATTAGCAGGTGTGGTCCATTCAACGCGTAGAGTGGATCGAAGCCGTCTTCCCAGACTAGAGCGTTACATTAATTAAGTGTGTTCCTACTTATTGTTTGCTAACATGATAACGGAGCCTACTTAAGCACCAATAATTTGCAGTGTAATATAATGTATTCTAAAAAAATTTAGACAACTTAAAAGGAAATCCTCAAATGACGTATGTGCCATAGATTAAACCCAATTAAGGTGTTTCTCTTCAAATTATGGTTTTCTTCTTAACAATTTTGTCAAATCTAGACATTAACACCATGTAGAATACGCTATATTTCAGTATAAATTTTAGAGGACGGAGAGAGTAGGGACTAATTTTTATACAGATGCTTAATTTATTTATATAATAATATTTTCTTATTAAGAGCTTGCATACTAATAGTTTGGAATTAATCATTTTGCATGAACTTTGCAAAGTTGCTCCCCCTTCTTGTAAAGTTTGCATTTTTTTGTTGCTGTGCTGTTGTCGTTGTTGTCGCTATGCTGCACACACGCCAGCCTCCTCCATGCCGTGCCGCGCATGACCTCCACAGCAAGCCCACGTGAGCTCCTCCACGGTGAGCCCATGCTAGCTCCTCCATGGCGAGCTCCACAACGCTGCAAATCTCGTCGGAACGAGAGAGACGGAACCTGCGGGGTTGCGGGGAGTCGAGCAGAGATGCTGCCGGCGATGGTGATGGAGACCAAGTAGTATAGGCACCATGGTCGATTCGTGTTGCGGGAGAAGAACTCGTGTAGTCGGCCATGGCTGTTGATCCGATCCGAGGGAGAAAAAGGACCGCAGGCATGGCCATCGATCCGATATCAAGGGAGAAAAAAGGTGAGAAGAAAACAAAAAATAAATAAAATAATCTCTGATACGTGGTTCCCATATATTGGGGGTTTATTGGTGATCTGTTGCAGCATCTTCTTCAGTAACCCAAAAATAGTATTGGTGATCACTAATACCATCCTATTGAAGATAAAGTATTGAAAATTTGCTGGAGATGCTCTTAATACACTACCGGACTCCTGTAGTTTGCCGAGTGTCCGAAACACTCGGCAAAATACATAAAACACTCGGCAAATGGTTCGCCGAGTGTAACACTCGGCGAACAGCACTCGCCAAAAACAGTGACGGCAAAGCCAACTTTGCCGAGTGTCTTTTATCGGGCACTCGGCAAAGCCTTTGCCGAGTGCCCGACACTCGGCAAAGTTGAAACCGAAAAAAACCCGAAAAAATGGGATTTTTACCCAATTTTTTTTTTATCGATGGAGGCCCCCACCGGCCAGCGCCCACCCATCTCCGACATTTTTCGCGTGAATTTCATGGCTACGTGGCCGACGCGATTCGAACCCGAGACCTCCCGCTATGCACGTACCTCCTCTACCACTACACCACACTCTCACTTGTGTCTGGATTCCGTTTTAGTTCCCAATATATTATACTAAACCGAGTGTAAATTGCATGTTTGTGGCCCTAAACGAATTCAAATAAAAAAGTTGTAAACTACAAAGTTTCATAACTTTTCGAGATCTACACTTTTAGTTTAGGAAGTTTTTCCATCCGAGGTCGTTTATAAAATTTGAATTTTAAAATTTTGAAATTCAAACACAGTTTTGCATGACAAGATGTTTTCAAATCAAAAAGTTGTAAACTACAAAGTTTCATAACTTTTCGAGATCTACACTTTTAGTTTAGGAAGTTTTTCCATCCGAGGTCGTTTACAAAATTTGAATTTTAAAATTTTGAAATTCAAACACAGTTTTGCATGACAAAATGTTTTCAAATCAAAAAGTTGGCAATTACAAAGTTTCATAACTTTTCGAGATCTACAAAGTTTATTTTGGTTGTTTGGTCATCTGTTCATCCGACATGGTCGTTCTAACATTGTTCACAAATCTTATATATCTCTATTGCAGTTTCATAAACTACCAGAGAGATATGTTAGATTTGTGAACAAATTTATTTTCACTTTGTCGTATGAAGAAAAGACCAAAACAAACATTGTACATCTTGATGAGTTATACAACTTTGTAGTTGAAAACTTTTTGATTTGAATTAATTTACTGCTTCAAAATGTGCTTTGAAATTTTCTTTGCCGAGTGTAAAAAAAAAATAACACTCGGCAAAGAAGCTCTTTGCCGAGTGTCAAAAAAAAACACTCGGCAAAGAGACTCTTTGCCGAGTGTTAAAAAAACACTCGGCAAAGAGCCTCTTTGCCGAGTGTCAAAAAAACACTCGGTAAAGGCGTCTTTGCCGAGTGCCCGAAAAAAAAACTTGGTAAACCACGTGGCACTCGGCAAAGAGCCGGTCTCCGACAGTGATAAGATGTCTTTATCTGCACTTACTATTAGTACAACAGCAGAGGCAGATGTTTTTAATTTTCGCAGGCGGATAAACCAACCGCTTCTAATAAATTATCATTGTTAATGGTTATGGACGGAGGCAGAGGCAGATGTTTTTAATTTTCGCAGGCGGATAAACCAACCGCTTCTAATAAATTATCATTGTTAATGGTTATGGACGGAGGCAGTCAACATGTCCATCTTTTTGGGACAGAGCAAAAACTGCCGATCGGAATGAATCGTCTTCGGTGTAATTTGCCGTACTCCTAGTACAACAAAAAAAGAATATCAAGCAGATGACTTTCACGGTCCGCATATTGGTCCATACATATTCCGGCGAGCCCCATCAGCAAATTATTATTTTCTCAAATGAAAGCCGGACTTATATTAAATCTTAGCACAGTACATTCTCAAATTAAATATAAAAAATTAGAAACAAAAAAATGCACAATACTATCTAGATCTTTCATCATCTTCTTCCACAATGGCTTCCCTCAAATGCCGTGGTCAAAGTGTAATCCTTGTGCCGAATCCAACGACCAAGCCCAAAACATTAGGCATGCCGTAAGATCCAACGGTTCGGAACTAGTCTAAAATGCATCTAAATCGCTAAAAGTATATCGACAGTTGTATCGTCGGGTACGACGTAGGCAAATTATTAACTCTACACATATCTCAAAGCAGCCATCTGATTAATTAAATATTCTCTATGAATTAGCCAGTCATCCGGTGCCCGTTCCTTTGGTTTCCATGAGGGCGTCCTCAACGGGAGAGGAGAAATCGTCAGCTTACCTGGCCTAGTGTGGAAATAAAAAGGTGCAAAATATATCAGCCATGGAGGTGGGTCAAGTAGCCAGAGACAGTACAGTTACCGGGAACTGTGCGAGACTAGCGAGATGCCAAGCGCTAGCGGCGAGTTTTCATTCCCTCTCTCTCCTCCACGTGATCCTTCCGGCTAGCTCCGAGCCCCTCGTTGGGATGCCCTGAGGTCCGGCAAGGCGACAACACTGTGCTGTGCGCTCGCCGTCGTGGCGTCGCTGCACGCCGCCACCAAACAGAGCTCATGCATGTGATCGAGTAGGTCCGACTCTCTTGCTGACGAATGACGATGTGCCGTAGCCCATAAGTCGTTGAGAAACCGGCACACGCGGGCAGCGTCGTCCAGTCTCCGGTGCTCACTGGTATTCTTGCGCTCGCTCGCTCTTCCACCAGTTCACCACCTCGAGGAGCCAAAAACAGGCACCATGTCCATGCCTTTCTTTCGATCCGTCCTTGTTTCTGTTGGTGGGTGGTGACGGCTGCTGCTGCTGCAACAATGTGCTATGTTTCCATTGCTGAGCACCATGTGCTGCCGGGGCATAGCTTGGTTACATTGTTTTCCTTGTCCGTGTCGGTTAAGAACCGTCTGTTGCTGTGGATTCTAGTCAGGTCACAGACTTATTATCCTGAGCACATATGAGAGCAGAAAGACTCGTTGCTCTCTTATCGTGGGTCCAGCTCTTTCCAGACCGACTGATTGGAGGCGGGGATGGAGGAGGTCTAAGTACCACACTGAGTCCAGAACTCAGGAGTGGGGGCTTGGAGTCCAAGTTTGAACGGGGACCTAGACCCATTGACTGGAGAGTGATGGGTTGGTCTTGCTTGTGCTTGGGTACAAGCGGGGAGTATGTTTCGGGGTACCCAGCTGTGATACATTGGTTCGCGAATCGCCGTATGATACAATACGACTTGTCTATGGTCTAGCACCGTAGTAAGAACTGAAAGATGAAAGATGGTCAAAAGGATCTGATTGTTCAACTCTTGCTTGAAAGTAGAACATGCGCTTACATAGAATGGTTAGATAATGAACTAATCATAACTGCTAATAAGAAACATACATAAGGATTCACTACTAGTGATGCTTTTCGCAAAAAAGAAACCCAGCAAACCATAAAGCTTATCATATCCTTTGGAGTCGGGAAATTATTCCCACTAGTCGGGTAAGTCTTACGAGTATATTGTGTACTCAAAGTTTATTTACCCCTATTGCAGGTGCAGCTTGAGGAATGACTATTGTGTGGAGGATTCTTCTAGTGGGCACAGACGGATCCTTATATCTTATCGTTAGATGTTTATTTTAATTCCGCTGTTTAAATTCCACACTCTAAACTTGGTATTGTAATAATGTATCTTCGAGAACTCTTGTTGTATAAAATGGACTAAGTATTGTAAACTCGTACTCATTATTGGATCCTGGATGAAAAACGTGGATTGTTCGAGTTCTCCCTTGGGGTGTGCTCGACGGGGCCGTCTGATGTAGCTAGCTTTTGGGGTGCTTAGCGTCTAGTGGAAGACGAGCGCCTCCGGAAGCGTGCTATTTCGGACGATTCTGCCACACCGTGCCCGCTACCTGGGTCATCATAGGTGGAGAATTTCAACTTGCTGAAGCGGGGAACACCTAGGCCCAGGCCCATGTCGTCTGCTAGGGTCGTCGGTGCAATGGGAATGGACGGTCTCAATGGGAACACTGACAGGTTGAGGAGTGGGGATGGTGAGTGTGTGAAGGGAATTTGGTGGATGAGCAGGGGCGGCTCAGTGGTGGGCAGGGTGGCGGGCGACGCATGGGGCGGCGGATAGGGCTATCAGAAATGTTGTCATCCCACACCCCGGTAGGTTGTATGTATGGGGGCATGGTAGAGGCGGGAGGTGGCAACTACTGGACCTCCACGATGTCAAGCGGGCGGAGAGGGCCGCTGGTTGCTGTGCGATTTCAGCCATGGTCTTGGCGCTAGAGGCGGTAGGAGGCGCTGGTGGCACAGGTCGCTGCAGGTCGCCATTATCAAAACCGAACATCTCTGATACCATATTGGAAGAGCCCAGCGTCCGATGAAGGCTCCAGAAAACATAGCTGTGGGCAACCGGAGGCTAGGGATTGAATCCCCGGTGGCATGCAGGATCCGTGAGGCGAGAGCAAGGGAGAATAGGGAGAGAGGCCGGGAAGCCCGGCAAAGATTATTGCCTTCCTTCATTAATTCCATTGCAGTTTACAAATACTTATTCCCTGACCACTCAAACTCAATCTAGATCTTAATTCATGGAGAAAGAAAAGGCAACGGTAAAGAATTAGCAACAGTTAACATGTGTTTGGTTGAGGGGTTGAAGTGGGTATGGGATGGGTTGGACCCAATTTTGGGAGTGTTTGGTTGGAGGAGCAGGGGGTTGGGTTCATCCCCTAAAGGTAATATTCTCGTTAGGTGCGGGTTGGCCCGGTTCCTCCAAATCGAGTGGACTGGGACTTCGCGTGAGCGAGCACGAGCGAGCAGAGGCCAAGCGAGGCTGGTAGCTTGGGGGTGACGGCGAGCGAGCAGAGGCCGAGCGGGGTCGAGCGCAAGTGGCAGCACAGGGCTGAGCGTGAGCAAGCAGAGGACTAGCGTGGATAGCAGTGGCTGCACGTGGCCGAGCAGGCGGCACGTGTATGGTAGCACGGGGCCAAGCGCAAGCCGCACGTGGGCCGAGCGCATGCGACATGAGGCGGCGGCGCGTCTGCCGCGTATGGCCTGAGCGAGAGGAAGAAGGAGGGCATAGCGACCGATGTGTGGGGCCTATGTGGTAGGGACCTCAACCCACGTCCCATGTGTCTCACACCAAACAAAAAATGGGGACGAACCTGACCCACACAACCAAACAAGAAACTGGTTCACTCCATTCCGAGAAATCAGGGATGGATCCAACCCAATAACCCAGGAAATCCCACAACCAAACACATGCTTACATGCCTAGTCTCTACTATAATGGACCAATTAAATTTGTACTAGGTCCCCCAGGAAAAAGTCCCCGCTGAGAGCCTCCAACCATTGTGCACCCAGAAAAATGCACACAGTAATTCATCTGCATTAAAATCAAGGGCTAATAAAACACCTAAACCAAATCCGATGACCACGATTAGATGTGGGATGTCAGGCTTCTCACCCCTGTGCCCTCCTCACACGCCACACGCCGCGACCCGACGCGACTGCGATGTAACGCTCGAAGCCAATCATCACCAAATAAAAAAACACGTTCAAAACCTTCTAGGCCGCCGCTGTGTCGTTCGACGTTGAAACATTCCGATTGCCCGCGCCCACGCCCACACCCTTCGTGGAGAGGAGGAGGAAGCCACGGTGCCCGTACGCGCCCACGCCCTCGGAGGGGAGGAGGAAGCCGCAGTGCCCGTATGTCGTGGCGTGGCACCGCCGATCGCCTGCGCCCACACCCTTCGCAGAGGGGAGGAGGAAGCCGCGGTGCCTGGTGAGCTGGGTCTAAACGACGGTGAGACCCATGTGACCATCGGTGACATTGCCCAGGTACTTAATTATAAGTACAAATCTCTCAGATATGCCATGAATTTTAGTCACTGCAATTTGCAATAGCCTCTTGCTACTCAGAGCGCCGACCTCGCGTCGTCGCACAACGTGCAACCTTCATCTGCCTCAACGACAGCACGCTTTCATTGCTATATTGCCTCAGTTTGCCGGACGTGGTGAGGAAACCCTGCTACCCGTCGCTACTGCCGGCCGGCAGGCCATAACCCCGGTGCCTCGATGAACGCGCAGTAGGCCACTAAACTCGGGTGGCCCGGCTGCATCTACGGACTAGCTGGCAGAAGATCGTGCTCTGTCTGGTTTCAGTTTTAGTTTAAGTCATGTAAACTCTAGCTGCTATTACCGATGAGGACAACGGCCGAACTGTTCATACGGGATGTAAAAAAGAAGGGAAAGAACGAACCGGTATGCAATAACCAGTGGCACGTGGGTACTTTTTGCAAAAAGTTGGAAGCATGTCAATGATGTGCATGATCAGGATGATTTTGGCCTTAGGTTCTTCAATGTGTAAGAGAAAAAGGTTTGAGAAGAGATCTAGACCATTCATTTGTATGAAGTTGGATTACTTTGATACACAAATTTGGGTGGACTTAGAGTAGGCATGACCGTGGGGTGGTTGAGGGGGTGGATTTATTTAGTAAAGAAATTTTTGGTGCATTATAGAGGGGGTAGGGATATAAATTTGGGGTACGCGACTTAAAGTTATTATCTTTTTCCCTAGATTTTCCAACCATTTGCTATTCAGCGCGTCTGTTAATGAGATCCGGCGGTGTTCTAGGTTGGCGCTCTCGATGAGATTCAGCAGCATTCTAGGTTGGTTCATCTCTCGACGAGATTCAGCGGTGTTCTAGGAGGCCCTGCCAACTCTATGACAACCTCCATGTGTATCTCCCCGACAGGTCTTACTGGGAGGTGCTCTCGAGTTTTTGAGGCGAAGAACGGGCTTTAAATCGGCTCAACCGACCTACTGGATGGTCTTGATGATCTTGGAGTTTCTTGCTACGTGATAAGTCGTGTGCGACCTCGGCTGTGCTAGCCCTCGTGGTCGCTGGTGTGTGATCCGATTCAGCGTGAACATATTTTTTGGCAACTTCTCTAGGGAAAAAGATGATCAATCTACTATCAAGATGCCTAAAGACAACAAGATGGAGGGTGATCCCACGAATCCATTCAATCCTGCTAACATCATCCATCCTACAACGATCGGTCAACTCTCAGAGGAATTAACTCTACAAGGTGGAGGAGGGGGAAAATGTTGCTAACCTACAAGCCGCTCTAGCAAGTTGCTCGATGGATCCGTGAGGAGATAATGTGGCCAAGTACAAAGAGTTGTTTTTTATCTCTTTTTTCAAACTGAACTAACATGACTGTTTGAGACCCGTGAGTATGAGAACTTTTAGACCTTGCCTAGTGAGATTGTTAATTTGATATTCAATCGCTTTCAATCCATTGTGAACAAGACGAGAGCCAACAAGCTACAGTACCCTCTAATGATCATGAGAGAGCCCTCAAACTACTACATGCCTTCGATTACCCTATGATGATCATGAGCCCTCAAACTGGCTTTGTCTTCTTTGGTTTATAATATCATTGCCCCTCTCCAGGACTAAGTTGACAAGGCGACGGCTAGGAACATGACCAGAGCTCGTGAGGAAGAGAAGAATCTAACCCAACTCGCGAGGAAGAGTAGTAGATGGTGGCCAAGAACTTGACCCGGAACTCATGAGGTAGAGAACCAGGTGGTGGGAAAGAAACCGACAAGAACTACTACCATACGAACTCGCTCCATCCGAGATAGAGAAGTAGCACGAGAAGAAGATGATGACCCGGACTCGAACTCCTACCATACAAGAATATGGAAATTGCTTACCTTTCGAGTTGATGTGGTATGTTTCTATTTATTAGATTCCCTATTGTTATTGGAAAAAGGAGCATTTGGATTACTAGTACTCCAAACGTTGGGCTCCGTAGATTTAGTACACCAAAAAATTGCTATTTATATCATTGATGCCTTGATTAGTATGCCATTGTTGAGGAGACAACATAGCGACATTATAGAACCTTCCCCACAACTCATGATCATTGATAATTTTGCTAAATATATAGAATGAGTATATGAAAAAGCAGCTTGAGTTGAAGCGCTTGAGTTTGAAGCTTTAGTACACCAAAAAATGGAGTTTGAAGCGCTTGAGTTGAATTTCCTCGAACCGAAATGCCATAGCCTTCAATCTTCATCAAGTGAGGGTGTTAACATGTTGATTTTTATTTTATCCTTGAGCATTGCCATCTTGAGCATTTGACTTGATTCTATTCAACATATGAGAGTTTGTTTCAAAGATATCAAGTCATCCCTTTATAAAGTCATCTAGAATTTGATTCTTCACTTCAATATGACCAACATGATTAAATGCAAGTACTTCCTTCTTCACCCTAGGTTTCTCGGTCGCCAAGCCGTCGCTTGCCCTTCACCCTTGTTTAGGACCTCAAAGCCTTTCCTTGCTATCTTCACCATCTCAAGACATCTAGTCACAGTTGGTGTTGAATCATTCATTAAGTTCATTTGTATACTTGTCTTTCATGTAGCAAGCTTGAGACCATTCCATATGCAATCCTTCTTGTCTCATTAATTATTTTTTAATGTGCCTGCTTTCATATGAGTTATCGAAATCCCACAATGAATAAGCCTTACATGAATTATATTTTCATTGTTGTCTTGTGTTTGAACTAGATTGTTTCCAACAATACATCATTTTGGCTTTCATTAAATATATGTGAGATAACATATTTCCTATTCACACTTAGCAAATGGGTTAGACCTTTAATCACGTTGTCATTCAATCATCCAAAACCCACTAAAGGGCTAGATGTACTTTCAAAAAGTAATTTGGAGCAAATGACATGATACAAAAGAATATTATTAGCCACAAAGCCTGAAAAACCATGTGTCGCACGAGCAGAAAACATAAGTATCATCTTTTATTTGAACTTTTTCAAGATCTATTGGCGTCAACATATCATCACCATCTTCTGAAATAACGTAGGCTTCAAAATTCCATCTTAAATCAGTCTTAGCGAGGCGCAATCTGCATTTTTAACCATACAAGATATGAGAATTAGATCTAGTTTTGACTTCAACACAGTTTCCCTTAAAAATGTTTAGGCTTTAGAAACTTGAAATTGACTTGGAATAGTGGAAAGTAGATAATCAAAACAAGAATAATATGTGGTTTCTTACTCTAAATAAATTATATAACTTAATAAAAGGATGAGAGATCTCTTAATCATGTCAGCAATATGATTCACTATTTTTCTTGTTGGCACATATTCTATACCTGCATTAGAGCATCTCCAAGAGAGGTGCAAAACATAGATGCCAAATCCTTTGATTTAGCCATTATGTAAAATAGAAAACCTCTTAAAAAGACAGTGAACTGCAACAGCCTTCCTAAATAGCTCGCCACATCATCTTTTTAGAAGCACCATGGCGCAGTAGTCCGCCGCCGGAACATCACCGGGCCTTTGCTTCCTCCATGACCGGCCAGCGGCCACCTAGACACAACCATCACGGTGGTAGCTCGACTCGTTGGCTAATTGCACCCAAGCTACAGCAGCGACCCTGCTACGTATTGACGCCCGTGCATCCAGCCATGGCCAGCTGCAGCCGGCCTTGGCTAGCACTCGGAGGTCGCCCAATCTATCAAAATCGAATGTAGCCGGTTGGAAAAGGGATTGGCACCGTCTGACTAGCAAGGATGGGGAACGAGTACGTACAACGCAGGGCAGAGCTCCTGTAGATGGCGGATGCGACAAGCTTGCATAGTGCCACAGCATGATTTTTTGAGGAACTCGAAGGGGCGGAGCAGCGTGGAGAGGAACACGCTTCGAAAAGGGCAGCCGACGAGTCGGCGACTCGCGACGGGGATCGGCCAGGACAGCGAGGCAACAGGCCACGTGTGTGCGAAGCCACACGGGAAAGCGAGATAGCAAGCAGCGCTCACTAGCTTTCTTTGGCCACCGAGATTCACGGAATAGACGGCTGGGTATTTTACAACTCCAGATACAACATCTGTTGGAGTCTATTTTGTAGCACAAAATATCTAAATCTGATTCCACGCTTGGAATAGCAACTCTCTTGGAGTTGCTCTTATGCGTTCTGACTAAAGTAAATCTATCAAATTCAGCATCAAACCAATGTTAAGTAAAAGGATATTCTATCAAATCCATAAGATTGATTTTCTTTCCTTTTTTCTAATACATATTTAGTTGTTGGAATATTTTGATGAATTGACACTTTTAGACCCAGAACAGGAACTACATAATTATTTTGTTAAGCATTAAACTTCTAACACAGAGTAAAGTATGTTTTTTAGTCTCTAAATTTATGTCACTGTATCATCCCGGTCTCTAAACTTGTTAAATGCTTATCTATGTGCCTAAATAGAGTCCAGGTCTCATTACCCCTCCAAATGGGTGTGGACCCACTACCTGACTCCTCCTATGTCTTCGCCTCGGTCCCGTCGCCCCCACCCACTGTCCTTCGTCCTCCTAGACTCCCCACTACGAGAGGGTGGTGAGCTACGCATGAGGGCTGCAGCAGTGGCGCTCATGTTGACCTCTTGTCACCAGCGCCACGTGCTTGCTCGTCATCGACCCCACCAAGCGTGTCAGCGCCAGCGACCATAGGCGAGAGCCAACGACAGGGCTGCCTAAACGAAGAAATGTGTTGGGGCAGGGGCGGCTCGAGCAAGCAGTAGCGGCTCAAGCAAGAGCGGCCAGGGGCCTGGGCGTGTGGTGGAAGGCTGAGCTCTTGGTGCTCTCGCCGGCGTCGTCCAAGAGGGTCGTTATGGAGTTGTGCTCAATGCAATAATGCACACGCATACACTGTCCCATCCCCTCGAACAGAGATGTTGACGGCAACGATAGCGACAGGCTGGATGTGTCAGAGTAGACATTCTAGGTTTTGATTTTCACTGCCAATAATGCAGTGCCGATTCAAAATATGGTAGTAAAGCAGAGACCTGATAGGACTACAGTGAGCTAGACCAAAACATTATTTAAGTACCTAGGTGAGTGTTTTGCAATTTAGAGGATCGGGATGACACAGTGGCATAAATTTAGAAACCGGTAGTGGACTCTACTCCAGTAATTATGTATCTATAGAATTATTAGTACATAACTTCCTTCACACCAGAAAGTAAATGGTAGTAACACAACAACAACAAAAGAAGCCAACAATCCTTATTGATGCCATCTAAGTAAAAAAACAAAAAAAAGAGGACAATGCAAGCATGGCAACACTAACCTCATTAGTTCTCACCATGTAGGCTCAAGAAGCTTCCAGTATGCACACAAACTCGAGAGGAATGCCTTAACATCATCAGACTCCCGAATGTACTTGTTCTTGGGTCATAAATCTGCTGCAGTCCCATAGATCTAATAACCGTGACGATCCTGCCGTCCTCTAACACCAACAAAGGATGCATGGCTGAAAGGTGTCCAGAACGTTCAATCTGCACACTATTCTGCTTGACCCAAAGGCCTTCCTCAGAGTCCTTAAGGAACCACAGGTCCATGATGCGGCTTGAACCATGAACAATGACCAAGGAACCATTCAGGTTGGCCAATGTCACCTGCTTCACATGCCTTCACAACGCGTTCACATGCCTTCACAAGCGAGGGAATCTAAACATACTTGTCGGAATCTGAATATACCTAGAGGTGGGAAAACGACCTCAACGCGTCAATCTTGTCCCAGGCGACGGGCTTAATTAATTAATACTCCCAGCGAGCAGGTTCGTTCGTGTGACAAGGAAATCTCGGATACCAAGGAAGGAGAGTGTGCATGGCCGGAGTAAGTAAAGTGAGCTCAGTTTTCATGCATGCCGTGTTAACTTTGGCCCACTGCTCAGCGGCGCGTTTGCAGGATACCAAGTGGTGGTCCTGTGTCTCATTTCAGCTGTCACGCCCTACAAAACTGCCAAAATGAAAAATAGGAGAGCGCCCTCCAAAGCTACCCGGAGGTACTAGTACTGTAATCCTCACCAGCTTTTGTTTCACTGGAGAATTAAGGGCACGCCCAACGCGAGCTAACACCATCATATGCCCCAGCTAAATTCATCGATCCACGCAAGCGAGGAAACCTTGGGACAGTACATGTCAAATGCTTCTGACAAATGCTGTTTCCCGCGTCAAATGCTCCCCAGCTATCACATCGAATCTTCACCCCAATCATATAAACAATTATGAGCTCAGTTTTCACACAAAGGCCTGGATTAGTTTCCAAAAATTTTCACCCCAAACTATCACATCGAATCTTACGGCACATGCATGGAGTATTAAATATAGACGGAAAAAAACTAATTGCACAGTTTGGTTGAAAATCGCGAGACGAATGTATTTAAGACTAATTAGTCCATGATTAGCCATAAGTGCTACAGTACTAGCATGCGCTAATGACGGATTAATTAGGCTTACTAAATTCGTCTCGCTGTTTCCGGGCGAGCTATGTAATTAGTTTTTTTTATTAGTGTCCAAAAACCTCTTCCGACATCTCCGAAATATCTGATGTGACATTCAAAAATTTTCGTTTCACGAACTAAACACACCCTAAATTCATCGATCCACGCAAGCAAGAAAACGCGGACTGTGCAGACGCATGCTTTTCGTCAGAAGCATTTGACGGTACATGCAACAGCCTTTCTCCCTTTCTCTGCTCCCCAAGCCGTTGGCTTCGGCTGTGTCACGCGAGACTACCGCTTATTCTGCGGGAGACTATAAACAATTATGAGACCACCACACTCTAGATGACTTAGGCTGTCTGCACTCATCGACCTCTATTTCCATCTCTTAAAAGAAATATTATATTCTAGTCATCAAGATTCTCTACTCTATACTCATTTCTCCCGCACCCGTGTTATCTCTATCCTATACTCTATACCACTATTCCATATTTTATTCTCCTCCCTCCCCATTTCTCTCTCTCTCCAACTCTCTCTCTCGCTACAGTGTTTTAGCGTGCCCTCGCACGGCCGCCGGAAGTAGCGTTTCTCTGTTCGGCCGGTACGGTACCGGCTGCTTTACAGGCCTACGGTGCGGGCGCGCGGAACGGTACCGTGTGCTGCAGGCCGGCTTTCAGGTGCGCGGTGCGGTTAGTGTTTGTTTAGTTCCCAAAAAGTTTTCCAAAAAGTGCTATAGTAGCCATCACATCGAATCTTGCGATACGTGCATGGAGCATTAAATGTAGACGAAAAAAAACTAATTGCACAGTTTGGTTGAAAATTGTGAGACGAACGTTTTGAGCCTAAGGGCAGTCCCAATGGTGCATTGATGATGGTTTCTATCCTCATTAAATGACTTACCACGTAGGCAAAACGCTGACATGGCAACGTAATTAATGAAGAAAGAGAGCAAAAATCATAGAAATGGTTTCTTCATGAAGAAATCAGGTCTACTCTTGACCCAATGCACCAAGAAACCATGAAATCGCCATTAGGGAGAAACCACCAGTTTCTAGGGAGCTCGTGTCGCACTCGCATTGGAGAAAGAAGATAGAGTTGGGAGAGAGAAAGAGAAAATAATTATTACTCATAGAAACCATGGGTTGAAAAGCAGTATTTTTTGGTGTGGTATCCTATGTTATAGAAACTACTAGTTTCTTTCATTGGGACTGCCCTAATTAGTCTATGATTAAACACTAATTGTCAAATAAAAATAAAAGTGCTATAATAGCCAAATTCTCAAAATTCGCGAACTAAACACAGCCTTAGTCTCAGAGTCTGGACGCCTACATAGATACTGGGCAGTAAGCCACCGTATTGCGTTGAGGAAGCCCTTGACTAGTAGACTGCTGGAGGAGGGGACATGACTACAACGCATTCACATGCCCTTGTACTGTGACAAAGGATACGCCAAGCCTTCACATGCGAGGGAATCTGAGTATACCTGGAGGTGGGAACATGACTTCAACGCGTCAATCTTGTCCCATGCGATGGGTTTAATTAAATTAATCGTCCTATTCGTTTGGCGGCTGATAAGTCATAACTAAAAGTATTATTGACTGATTTGTTATGAAAAAAAATATATTATTTATTTGTTAAAAAAATATGGATTATAAGCAACGAACTGGACGAATACTCCCTCCGGACAGATTTGAGCTCAGTTTTCATGCATGCCGCCATGCAGCCTTAACTTTAGCCCACTACTCAGCGGCGCGCTTCGTCCTATTTCACGTGTCACGTCCCATAAAACTGCCAAAATGAAAAATAGAAAAGCGCCCTGCAAAGCTGTCCGGAGGTAGTGACCAGCTTTCGCTTGACAGGAGTAGTGTACTACTACTACTGGAGGTGGGAACACAACTTCAACGCGTCAATCTTTTTTCCACGCGATGGGCTTAATTAATTAATTAATTAATAGTACTAGTTTCCCATACCAGTAGACGTATTATTATGTGGTACTACGAGACAATTACGGAGCTCATGTGAACTCACGACTCCCGGGGGTGCATATGCGCATGAATTATGCCCAGCTTGCCCGGCAGCCGCGGCGATCGAAATAGCCAAGAACTTGCCTATTAGGCAAAGCACAATATTGCTAAAGGCATATTTGGGTCGATTAGTCCTAATAACTAGCTTGCTAAGGGAAATCGCAAATGGAAGACACTAAACATCGTGTCCAAAGAACACATGTCAATATCAAACACTCATAGAAAACACTCTCCAATGCATGGTTTCTATGATAAAAAAATAAATATTTTATTATACTGCTTCTTCACTAGTACTTTGTAATAAATATTTAACTTTCAGGTAGTTTTTTTTTCGACAAACTTTCCAGTAGTTGACGCTGTCAGTTACTCCTACGAGTAGGACATTTTATGCATTTGTATTTTATGTTATATGGTTGGTTTTTGCGGAAGTATGTTAAATTAATTATATATGATTGGGGACCCGATCATATATAATATATACATATGGCTCGTGATGTGAAATAGCCACAATTAAATACGAGTATGTAAACGAACCAACATCTAGTGCACGGTACGTTCTTTTATTTAAGATCCTTTGAAACGCACTTGCGTTTTAGCTAGTACACAATAGAAAAAAAACTACTAGTACATCTCATTGCTAGCACGCTTTCTTATTACTGCCAATCACTGATTACTCGTTATCCTCAAGTGTATACAGAGAGTATTAGGCTTTGAACAGCATCTATGAAGAAAGGAAAACTACAAAAACAGGATGAACCAATATTGAGTACAAACCAAACTGAGCCCATGTGCAATATATATATATATATATATATATATATATATATATATATATAGAACTACTATTCTGTAGCTGGCCATAGAATAACTTATTCTGTAGCCACTTTGAGTTACGATAATTACTATGTTAATTTACGAGATTTACAGTAACTCCTTACTAAGTGGTTTACTATAATGTTATGGTAAATATTCCCATGTGTTATAGTAACCCAACTATCGTAAATATGTATTGACATTATGGTAAATTAGTATATAAAATTATGATAAATAGAGGTGGCTACAGAATAACTTATTTTGTAGCCGGCTGCTGAATAGTCTCTCCCTATATATATATATATATATATATATATATATATATATATATATATATATATATATATATATATATATATATATATATATATATATATATAGAGTCGAATTGTTCAAAGCCAATCCCAGGTCAACTCGTTATAGTCATCACACAGCAGATATGCCGTGGTCTACTCTTAAAATAGGGGCTCACTTATGCTTGCCTTCTCATCCCAAAGTACCGCGCGCCGAATGCTTCATGCAAGCAACTCAACACAGCTAGCTAGCTCCCAGCTGCCTTCCCCTCCAGTTTGGTAAACTAAAACCCACTGTAGCCATGCCGGGTTCCATTGTAGCCTCTCTCATCTTCCTTCTCATCCCGCTAACACTTCTCCAGAGGTGTGGCGCTGCCGACAGCATCTCGGACTATCATCAAAACTACACGCAATGCTCCAACTCCGTAAACTTCAGCAGCGGCGGAGGCTTCATCGACTACGTGATGAACCTCCGCCGGTTCCTCGCCACGCTCCCGTCAAATGTCATCAACAACGGTGGATTCTTCAACGGCTCGGTGGGATCCACGAACGCCGTGTTCGGGATGGCCATGTGCCAAGCCGACTTGCGGTGGCCAGACCGCTGCGAGGGCTGTCTCCAAGCGGCCACCGCCCAGGCGCCCAAGGCCTGTCCATCGAGCTACAACGCAATTGTCGCGTACCGGGGCTGCGTGCTCCGGTACTGGGACACGCCCGTTCACGCCGATGCCATTGACAACATCTTCGGCGACACCATTGGGCTATGCCATCTCAACGCCGTCCGGGTTCCTGATTCCACTGCCCTTAATCAGACGCGGACGGATCTGTTGAAAGATCTGAGCAGCGAAGTTGCTACCTCGCCCTTGATGATTGCATCGGACAACCGCAAGTTCAACAGCACGCACAACCTCTATGGTCTGGCGCAGTGCTACAGGGACTTGCCAAAGGAATTATGTTCCTCGTACATTTGGGGGGTCGTCCCCGATTATATTCCGAAGTTAGCACCTGATGCACAATCGTCGTCGGGGCTGACTATGATAGGGCCTGCCTTCTACGTCAGGTACGACTTGACGCCCTTCCAAGTTTACGTGCCAGACAACAGCAGTGAGCCTACGGAAACAGCAAAAGGTAAACATTCAGTGTTCATTGCTATACTATTAATATCACTCGATCACTTCATTGGCAACTACTCCTCTAGTCCTCATCTCCAAGAGTACCTAATATTTTCCTCCTAAAAACAGTGTTTTTCAGCTCCTAAAAAAGTTTTAGGAGGAATAAATAGTACATACAATGTCTAGCGTAAACCATAGCAAGAGACATTTATAGATCCTGTGATATATAAACACCGAAATCCAGAAGTTTCAAATTATAGTTTGGATTTGTTTTTTCTATCTCCCAAGTAAGCTAGGGCTCTTACCATCAGCTGCCATCTTTGCATGTCTGAAAGATTATTATTTAGTTTTGGTACGTTTCCCTATATCTTTGACCTCCTTATATATTATCAGTATATGCAAATAGGAGTATAGACAGGTTCACAAATAGAAATGTCATTATTAATTGATGAGTAACTTCCGCAAAAACTACGGATAGATTAGTGAAACCCTTTTTTTTCTTTTTTCTTTTTTTTTTTTGCCAAAACTGATACAATGAAGGACACTCACAAATACCCTTGCACAGTCACCTTCTATGAACACAAGCAAGAACATCCAAACCCTATGAGCACCTCTTAAAGGTTGGACTCATGGATCTCAATATTGATGGAGAGGGGGTCTCATTGTTGACGGGCACATCCTCTACTACTACAAAAATAATTAATATATAGTGCCACCAATTCCTAGCTTAAATGAATGAAGATGCTAGCATCCATGTTGAGTAGAGTACTCCCTCCGTATCAGTAAATAATGATATATACTCATGGATAGGATTAACGACCTTGATCAACACCAAGGAGTGTTACTAGACCCGTCTTGGTAGATGGACCTACATGCCACCATGGTAACAAATGCTAACAAAATCAATAAAATAATTTGACACACCATCATTGCGAATTTCTCTTTATGACATGGCAACTATTGTCACAATATATATTTGGACTAGCTTTAAGACATTTTTTGTGACATACATTCATTTATGTCACTAAATTGAGAGGCCTCTAGAAAAAACGTCATAAAGTAGCTGATGCAGTGATATTTTAATTAACCTAATGTCATGCCACAAACGTCATAAACCGGCACATTTCTTGTAGTTAAGGGTGCGACATCGTTTGCGCAAATGAAGTCGCTTTAGTTGCGCTAAGCTAGTTTTGGACGCCCCTGACTCTTCGTTTCCTAATGCGCTCATTCATTCACGGGAGTAAATTACGCCGCGGTCCCTTCCGCGTCCCCTTCCTTCCTTGCTCGCTCGCACGCACGGGGTCCGGGAGTGGACGGACGCGCTCAACGGCTGCCATCAGCTCCGCGCCCGCCATCGTCGGACTAGCCGCGCTGCTTCCTTCCTTGCCTACGCTCGCTCGCTCGCCTCCGCTTCCTTCGTTGCCTCCACTCGCTGCACGCATGGACGCCAGGCAATAAGCCAATAAATCGCACGTCCGTCGAATGAAGTCTCGGCGGAGGCCGTCGCGTCGAACGAAGTCTCGGCGGAGGCCGTCGACGTCGTGCCCGAGTCCGTCGAGCCGAACTCTGTCGCGTCCATGCAATCGCTGCATATACTCCGGCACTAGGAACACATTGGTACTATTTCTTCGATCTATGAAACGCACATATGAAAAAGAAAGAAGATGCAAAGATCACGCATCAAGCCCTGTAAAAACAAAATCACACGTAGCAACTCGGCACGTACAGAGCCATGCAAAATCATGCGGCAAGCCCTGTCAAAAAAAAAATCACACGTCATGCAAAAATACAGCTCCAGCAATGGATCGAACCGTGCCCTCCTGCATCTGGCCCGGGCGCGCTAGCCACTAAAGCTATGAAACGTTTGCTGCACAGGACATACCCAAAGACCTATTTTATAAGGGCGAACGGGGGAAAATTCACCCTAATTAATCACTCCTTGGGTATTCTAAATGTTGTCCAAAACGACCTTAATTACCGGTATGGAGGGAGTATAAAACATGGAACTGCATGGATAGAACCACCAAAAGAAACCTAATTAACAAACAGAGGTAGCCATGGTTCACAGTGAAACAATTATTATCGGGTTCATAAACCCAGGGTCCCCGATGGGCCCGGTTCCGAGCAAAAGCTCGGCCCAGCAGACGGCGTTACAACAACGCGCGACTCCTGGACCAGCCCAGATACCTAACGACAGGCCGGAAGAGCGATCTAGTCTTCGACCGGAAGGCCTGGCCAAGGAGGGAACAACGCTCGCTTCCGACTCCGACCCACTTTTCCGACCGGGAATACGCCGAACCTCTGCTTACAGCTCTCCTCCGACCGACGTGGTCGGAGCCGACTGGAAACGACCGACCGGGGACGCCCGCTCGGTGAGGACCCAAGAATCAGGCAGAGCAGATAAGGCAAGGCGCTCAAGTCAATCGTAATTCCGAAGACCATACCATGCATACCTGCAGGACAGTACCGCCAGGGCATACCAGAAGGGTGTTTTCAACCTTTCAGGCATATCAGAACCCAAACAGTGTTGTGGGCGTCGATATTTGCCTTACAGTGTTGTGGGTGCCGTCATTTGCCATACCAAGCGAACACGGTAAAGCTGCCACATGCGTCTGACATAAACAGTATTATGGGCGCCAATGACCGTCTTGTACCCGGCGGCGTGGGCAACAAGACTACGTGCACACTCTCTCTCCCTCTCTTTCACTTGTAAGGCCATCCCCTTTATCTATAAAAGGGGATGCGCTCTCTTCCAACGGAGGACGGTCATTCTGACTCTCTCTCTCTCTCTCTCTCTCTCTCTCTCTCTCTCTCCGCTAAGCTTTAGACATTCTGAGCACTCGAACAGCTCCACAGCTCTAGAACTCCAAAGCTACACGGAGCATATGTTTCAATACTTAGCGCACGTTTGAGCTCCCGTCACTCTTGGCCCTTCGGTTCAGAGTCTGACCGGACCTCTAACACCCCCTTCTTACTATCACTCGTTTGTAACACAAAGCAAACTTCGAGCACCTGGGTTCAGGAATAAAGTCACCGACCGACTAGAACTGGACGTAGGGCACGTTGCCTGAACCAGTATAAACCCTGTGTCATTGAGTGTTAGGCCACATCCGATTACAACGCACGGCAAAACTATAAATATTTACTTGTTGGTCACTTTTTGCACCGACAATTATTAAATATACTCCATGTTTTATCACGCAAAAAATCATTTGGTACTTGGGTAGCTAGGCATAAATCGAAAAAGGTAATCCCTACATCCCAAATAGGTCATCAGTTTATTTATTTCGTGATATGTCATCATCGGCATTAGTTTATTTCGTGATATGTCATCACCAGCCGACTACGAAATGAACATGAACATCATATGAAAATGCATGCTTTCCAATGTGAATCTAATGTTGACACGTACTCCCTAAAATTTGGAACAGATGTGGTACAATACAAGGATTGCTCCGGAAACGTCAGCACCAGCAGCGACCCCTACCAGTTGAACCTCCACCAGTTTCTCGACGCACTCCCCTCGAATGCCATCAACAACAGCGGGTTCTTCAACGGCACGACGGGGTCGGCGAACAAGGTGTTTGTGACGGCCATGTGCCACGCCGACATACCATTGTCGGACCAGTGCAAGAACTGCCTCCAGGCGGCATCCGCCGGGGCGCCCAAGGCCTGCCCGGAGAGCAACAGCGCAAGCGTCGCGTACCAGGGCTGCGTGCTCCGGTACTCGGACATACCCATTCTCGCCGCCGCAGACGACGACGAAGCTTCCAATAGCATTGCCTTCTACACGCAGAACCACGCGGCCAGCGTGCCTGATACCATTGCCTTTCAGCAAACCCGCCAGGATCTGCTGACGGATCTGGCCGGCGCAGCTGTGAGCTCGCCCATGATGATTGGGTGGGGCAACCGCACGTTCAACAGCACGCACAAGCTCTACGGTCTGGCGCAGTGCAACAGGGACTTGCCGAGGGAATTATGCTCCAGCTACATTAAATCGGTCGCGCAGAAATTAGCGGCCGAGGTACAGTGGTCGGAGGGGGTGTCCATCACTGGGTTTAGCTTCTACATCAGGTACGACCTGACGCCCTTTGAAGTCTACGTGCCCCCCACCGGTACCTGCTGTTTGCGACCGGAAGCAGCAAAAGACGTGCCCCCCACCGGTACCGGCCCTTGGCAACAGGAAACAGTAAAAGGTACTCAAATGTAACCTTCGCTTTTCCTTTTTTTTTTTTGTTCTTTCCTTGTTATTAGTCAATTCTGCACCAATATTATTCTAGTAAATCAACTTTATGCATGCACTTGATTAATTTATTCTTACATACTGGATTTCACTATATATAATTGATGCCATAGATAAAAACTACACAAGTTTCATAATGCTTATTGCTTCAATATATTATGTACCAAATGTAATTTCTAGTAAAGCATCTTCAGTGGGGTTTCTGTTCACTTTTGAGGTCCAAGAAAATAAAGAAAGGTTTAGCACGGGTCCATCCTAACATGCGAAATAGAAATGCTCTCTGATTCCCTATCCCCACAAGCGACGCATCCCACCCCAACTTTGTTGTTTACGCCATCTCCCATCCCCTCCTCCTTACCCTCACCACACCCCCACTCCCCTTTCCCCTCGCACGAGAGAGTTGCCAAGCCACTGCTTTGCATCGGCGCCGGTGCGCGCCCTCCTCGTGCTCCTGCTCCCTCAGTCCCTCTGCTATATGGAGGCTTGCTATCCCCTGTGGCCAAGCCCAACCCATGGCTCTCTAGAGCCTATCCGCCTCGCCAAAACACAATAGGGCCAAGTCGAGATCCTCTGCTACAGAATCTCTGTAGGTCGGATGCTTCTCTATCGTGGTTTAGATGCCCTTTACCTTTCCTGTAGGAGGCCTGCTGTGTCACCTGTGCTTGAGCCATAGCCACTCGAGTCTATAGAGATGAGCCTCAAATTCCCTAGCACCACAGAGAGGCGGTGGCACGGACATCAAGGGGGTAGGAGTGCGAACATGGGAGCATTGGAGCTAAGAGAGAGAAGTTGGATTAAAATGACAGGATAACCACTAGTGAGAGGTCCCACTTTTTAGTCTAAAAATAGTGGCTGAGTTGCGCTGGGGCTACTGCTAGAGAATATTGATGTTCTCGATATTGTGTGTTATTTGTGTATGTTTTTCATTACATACCTGATCCGCCTTCTTTTAGAATTAACACATTTTCTTGAAAAAGTTTGCATAATCATATTGTTAAAAGGTAAATTTGAAGAATATGTGGGTCCCTGACTAAAAAGAGGGTGCTTATATTTCTACTAATGGTGAAACCTTTTACAGGTGGATTGGTCCAGCGAGTGGAGATAGTTATCCCTGTTTCCTTTTCAATAATAATTTTTCTTGTGGCATTCCTAGTTATGAGACATTATGAAAAGAAACGGAGACATTTCCAAAATGTAGCCGGTCTAAAGGATTTTCCTTTTGGCCATATAAAGAGTGCCACCAAGAACTTTGATAAAGATGAATTACTTGGAGAAGGTGGATTCGGGAAGGTCTACAAGGTATGTGTATGAGTAGCATTTTTGAATTTTAGATACCTGCACACAATTAGTATACATGTTGATGTAGAGAAAGCATTCTCTTAACAATATGTAAATCAAATCCTATTGATAAAATCTGTTTCTAGAGCAGTGAAATACCAACCATGGAGGGAACTATCAAACACACAGTGGTAACACAACAATGGAGGAAAAAAATATAAAACTAGAAAGATGACATAGTCAGTCCCCAAATTAATAGACAACGTTGGTCCTATTATTTCTAGTCGGGTTTAGGATACACACTGTACAGGGCTGGACAAAAAGCTCATTGAGTTAGGGGGAGTTTGGTTATTTAGTTGCTCCTAAAATTCATGTCACACCGAATATTTAGATACTAATAAGGAGCATTAAATATAGATTAATTACAAAACCAATTACATAGATGGAGGCTAATTTGCGAGACGATTTTTTAAGCCTAATTAATTTGTCATTAGCACATGTTACTGTAGCACCATGTTGTCAAATCATGGACTAGTTAGGCTTAAAAGATTCGTCTCGTAAATTAGTCGCAAGTTGTGTAATTAATTTCGTAATTAGTCTATATTTAATACTCCATGCATGTGTCCAAACATTCGATGTGACAGAAATTTTAGGAGCTCCTGTAGAAACCAAACAGGCCCTTAGATCGGTGGCTCATTTGAAAATTGCTCCGATTGAACTCTTTTTCCTTTTAATAACAAAAAATAGTTATAGATTGATGACTTCCAACTTTAGATTGTCACTAAAAAAACCCCTATACATGATGGTTTACTTTGGTCATAGACAAGCGAAAATACGTCACGGTTAACTAACGATGATGATCCAGAAAAACGTCATGTATCCAAGAGGTCCACGGTTTGATTCCTAGTAGCCGCAAAATTTTTGCAAATTTAGCTCTCTCACCGACAGGTAGGTCCCACCTTCCCTGTTTACATCAGCGCCAGCCCCTGCCTCTCATCAGCATGACACGTAGGAACGAATTTAGCTCCCTCACCGACAGGTAGGTCCCACCTTCCCTGTTTACATCAGCGCCAGCCCCTGCCTCTCATCAGCATGACATGTAGGAACGACGTGGACGCTCACATCAACGCCATGTTCGATGTATGATCTGTGACCTCCCCCATTAGTCCGTCATAGATTTACTATAGAGTGCCAAAATAATTGGTGACGTCCAACCATGACGATAATTTAACCAATCGTCATATATCTATCACCTTAGGTTGAACTGTCACAGATGACTTCATTCTATGATGATTTGCTGGAAGGTCATGGGTAAACCGTCATGTATAAGGGTTTTTGTTGTAGTGTTGGTTCGTGATGTTCGGTTTGAAGTTGGATCCAAACAACACAGGACGCTATAATAGATAAGAACATATCTATATTTTGAAGAAAACTAAAAAAAATAGTTGGCTTATTATCCATCCCTACACGTACTCCATCATTGTTTTTTTTTTTTGAAACTCGTACTCCATCATTGGGAGGGGCTGGGAGGCTGTTTGTTCTAGATATAATATATAATCTGATTGGCAATAATATTATAAACAAAACAAATGGGACTTAAAATGCTTCTGAACTTATATTTTATTTGATTTAAGTATGCTGCATTATGTTTTTTTCAATTTTTTCATTTAGACAATACTTGTGACTCAAAATGATTATTATAATCTAGGGTACCTTCAATATTGACCACAATACGAAGGAACTTGCTGTCAAGTGCGTTACAAATCCTTCAATGGCAAAAGAGCTCAAGGATGAACTAAAGATACTCGCAAAACTACAGCATAAGAATGTGGTTCGACTGGTAGGGTTTTGTAACAATGACGGGTGGTTTCGGCGTGGCAGGGGACTGTACATTTGCAGTGAACTTATCAGTAATGGCCCTCTTGATAAAAAAATATTTGGTACGTTGGCTTCCCTCTCTCTGCTGGTCATGCTCTTCATATATATTGCACGCACACTTTGGCAACTACACAATACATTCAAACCTTTATATATGTGTTGCATTTTTTATACGCTTGTTTGCTTATTGAATTGTGTATATGTTTATTGATCAGCTTCATTGGGGCAATCTGTTATTGAATGGCCAATTCGTTACGAGATTATACGTGGAATTTGCGCTGGATTGCAGTACCTACATCAGGATCATAACAATAAGATTTTGCACATGGACTTAAAGCCCAGCAATATCTTGCTCGATGAGGAAATGAAGCCAAAAATTGCAGATTTTGGTCTATCAAGAGCTTTTCTGAACCCGAAAACTCATACTTACACACGGATCGTGAAAGGTTCACTGTAAGTATCTGTACAGTGTACTGATGTGCATGCGTTTATTAGTTTCACTACTGGACTCGCATGCTTTGCCGAGGGCCTCTGGCCCTCGGCAAAGACTCCTCGGGGAATTTTTAGACGGCGAAGGGGTCTTTGCCGAGGGCCAGGACGGCCCTCGGCAAAGAAAAGAAGCCGTCACGCGCCAGTGCCGTTGGCGGTTTCTTTGCCGAGGGCCGACCCTCGGCAAAGAAATGGTTTTTTTAATTTTTTTTGCCGAGGGCCTGCCCTCGGCAAAGAATTTTTTTTTTAAAAAAAATCTTTGCCGAGGGCCTCCTCCCTGGCCCTCGGCAAAGAAATTTTCAGGATTTTTCCCAAAAAAAACCTTTGCCGAGGGCTATTGCAAGGGCCCTCGGCAAAGGTTTTTTTAAAAAAAAAATTGTTTACTGAGGGCCGGCCCTCGGCAAAGAAATAGTTTTTTTTTGAATTTTTTTTAAAACCTTTGCCGAGGGCCTGGTCCCCGGCCCTCGGCAAAGAAATTTTCAGGATTTTTTAAAAAAAATCTTTGCCGAGGGCTATTGCTAGGGCCCTTGGCAAAGGACCCTTCTTTGCCGAGGGCCTTGGTCATTGCCCTCGGCAAAGAGACAGAAATTTAAATTTTTTTTTTGTTTTTTGCATTCCATCGACACAAGCATTTCATATATATACATATATATATCACACAGAACCCATTTTCTCACAATATATCACAACCATAATTGTGAACCACAAATCACAATATATTACAACGACAAGTCACATGTTCATCATCATTCACATGTTTATTACGACAAGTTAATGAAATCCAAGCACAAGTCACAACCATAAATCACAAATCACGCTAAAGTCCAACCACATCACCTAGCACAAGATCCGCATACCTACGATCGTATCTCTTTCGGACAGGAGACGCCTAACTGGGTTACGCGCGGGCTACGACAGACATGCGCAAAAAGAGGTTATTTATACCTAGGGTGTCGGTGAAGTAAGGCTAGCGGGGCAGTGGCGAATCAACGCAGTGGCGAGGTGACGCAGTGCAGGCAGAACCGCGACGTCGACGAAGACGATCGGGGTCCTCCGGGTCCCCTCCGACGTACTCTTCTCCTGCATAAAAAGACAATAGGTTATTTTTTGTTCAAAATTTCGGCAGCACCTCCCCTGCACGGGGAGGTTTCCAAAACCTACAAAAAAACGACACGATGGTCGACATTCACAACGGCACGAAGGCCGACAACCACAACGGCACAAAGGCCCTCATATCAACTTACGGCACGAAGGCCCACACAACCACATACGGCACGAAGGCCGACAACGAGAGTTTTACCTAGGGTTGCGGTGGCGTCGGGCGTCGCGGTGCGGGGGTCACTTTCTTCTCCGGCGAGGTCGAGCGAGTTGCGACGTCGGATGCCTGAAACCTGCTCGAAACCTTCCCAATTTTTTTACCACAGCCTACACATGCGATAACATGACATCTCGCCAAGTTTCGTGATTTTTGGACTTCGTATGGATTTTATATAATTTTAAAACACTTTTTCGGCAAGTCGGTCGTCATGTTACGCGAACAAGATGCGTGAAATTTGATGCGAGTTCGTGGATAGGGACTCAACATGCACCAATTAACATGAATAACATTTTTCGAAACACTACATTGCAATATTCCATGCACCTGCAGTTCAAATTTGACATATTCGAAAAAATCAAAGAATCAAAATAAATTAATAAAATATACAAAACAAAATCAAAATTAGCCTAAATTTAAAAATTGAGTTCAAAACAATGTATTGTAGCACCACAAAAAAACTGGGCTAAAAAAACCAAAAAAAATTGCCGAGGGCATGGCCCGTGGCCCTCGGCAAAGAATTTAAAAAAAAATAAAAAATCTTTGCCGAGGGCCTATCCTGGCCTCGGCAAAGGGTTTCTTTGTCGAGGGCTTAGCCTCGGGCCCTCGGCAAAGGCGATTTATAAAAAAAATTTGGCCGAAAAACTGGTTTTAAAAAAATCTTTGCCGAGGGCCTGGTCTAGGGCCCTCGGCAAAGACTTAAAAAAAATTGCCGAAAAAGCTGGTTTCACAGAAAAAAAAACCTTTGCCGAGGGCCTAACGGGTGACCCTCGGCAAAGCTTGACGGGAAATGGCCGCCGTGACCCAATGGGCCTAATTTGCCGAGGGCATCTTTGCCGAGGGCCGCGGCCCTCGGCAAAGATTTGATTTGCCGTGGGCCTGTCTTTGCCGAGGGCCGTACCCTCGGCAAAGGCCTCTTTGCCGAGGGCCGTTCTTTGCCGAGGGCTCCTGTGGCTGGCCCTCGGCAAAGAGTGTCTTTGCCGAGTGCCCGAGATTTGGCCCTCGGCAAAGCCTCAGGCCCTCGGCAAAGCACGTGTTTCCAGTAGTGTTTATTTATTATTATATGTTCGGTGAAGTATAGAGGCTTGCATTGACGAGATGAAAGTAAATAACAAACAAATCCAATATATGCCCTCTCGGCAAGAGAGGAAAAAAGGAAATGAAAACTATTTCATATGTTTCAAATTATAGTTCACTTCACCTTTGTTCTAGGTCAATTTTTTTTTCTAATTTGATCTAATTTTTAGAATAATGTACTAACACCTACAGGTTCAAATAAATGCACTATCAAGATATATTCTCCTTTAGAACTTAATGAAACTAATTAATTTGAGTTGCAGGTGTGGGTGCATATTTTTATATAAACTTGGATAAGGTTAAAGAAAGAATAAACTTAGAACAAACTAGAAGTGAGCTATATAGACACCTCATAGCCCATGCCTTTGCCGGGCAGCTCTACATCAGCTGAAACCAAAATTATTATAATTTAGAACGGAGTGAGTACATCTCAAACAAAACCCTTTTACATGACTAATCAAGAGTTGATTGATTCAGTACACATACAAGTAGAGAAGAAAATTAAACTCAGGTCGACCTAACGGACAAAAAGCTAGGATTCTCTTTTTCTTCCTCAGTATATATTTCTAGCTCGTGGAATTATCAGTTGTGTTCTATACTCCCACTATCCCCAAATACAAGGCGCAAACACACTTAAAGATACAAACACGTGTTCTTTGACTACAAATTAGTCTAACAAATTTTCTTTTGCTAAAAAGTTATTACAATAAATCTGTATTTATTTAGAATACTTTCTAATAGTCAAACTTTTATTGCCACAACAAATGATGCTACAAGATGTAGGCGGTTAAAGCGTAAATATAAAGATTGCCAAATCAAACCACGTCTTATATGTGTTTTAATTAAGAAAGGGGGAGTACTTATTATGTCTATGGCAACTATTTGGATTGCCTTGCAGCGGATACATGGCGCCCGAGTTTGTTGACAACGGGAGGGCGAGCCGCCATTGCGACATATACAGTCTTGGTATCCTCATCCTGGGGATAGTTATGAGAGTTGGGCCTCCTAGTACTAGTCGTGACCCCTGTGGTGTATCGTTCATCAACAAGGTCCGCGAGAAGTTTATCGTAGACTTGGAAACAACTACGAGTCTCAAGAGATGCAGCGCTAAGGATCACGAGCAGCTGAAGAAGGATGCATCCTTGCAGGATGATGACAGCATTGAGGATGTGGAAAAATGCGTTGGTTTAGCTTTCGAGTGTGTCAATGAAGAACCAAAAAAAAGGCCTGAAGCCGCGGACATATGCACTCGCCTCAACCAAGATAATCGAGCCCACGTAATCTCATTACAAGTGAACCAGCTGCAGAAGTAATTTGCTCTTGGGTGGGAATTAAAGTCTGCTCAGTCCCTCTGTCGTCAGGGAGAAGAATAAATACTAGGGAAACGAACTATTTGCTGATAGCTATTACGCATGCTGCATTCAACATGGATTGGTCTCCAAAAGATTTGACAGAACTTGGTTTGTAATACCTACATTTTTCGATTGGTAGCTTGTAACGAATAATGTTACCGTTCGCATTGGTTGATCAAAGCTTATGGAATTACTATATTTTTGTTCTTCAGAGGATGAATATTATTGACCTATTTATATTCGATGTGATGAGCAGGTTAGATACAAATTTATCTTCTTCCCAACTTGTGTAGCTAAATCCTATCACTACTAGAAACCGAAGTATCCCTGTCCAAAATATATTGAGTGAAGAAAAATAGACTCAGCTGGTGAGAATCTGAAATTTGCTTTGAAGCGTCAGAAATCCAACTTATACACAAAGCATGTAGAGAACATTCGCATATATTTATAGATGAAGGAAGCTTTATTTCAAGATTCTGGGCTCGATCTATACATTTAAGGTAGTGCACCCACCATTACAACGACAAAACGGAGAAGGAAAACGCACTCAATGCACTGGTAGAGAACCGAGCTTTACTCCCGGTGGGGAACCCCCTCTAGTCCCGGTTCCCCACCCGGGAGCAAGCATCCGGGACTAAAGGGGGGGTCCTTTAGTCCCGGGTCAGGAACCGGGACTAAAGGAGGACCTTTAGTCCCGGTGGGTAATACCAACCGGGACTAAAGGTGCCTCCTGACATGCCACGATGGCCGGCACCTTTAGTCCCGGTTGGTAATACGAACCGAGACTAAAGGTTTTTTTCTTTTTTCTTTTCTTTTCATTTTTTTGTTTTCTTTTCAAAATAGGTTTTCGAAGTCGTATTGTACGCTGCTAATTATACATTTATATGCGCATATAGTATGTTTCGGTTCAAGCACAATGAACGTATTAAATCACACAATTCAAGCATAGAAATATATATATATATATATATATATATATATATATATATATGCATGCATCATATATATATTTACATGCATGCATGCATATGTGTATTTTACATTATATTATTTCATGTGCATATATTACAAAAGATTGCATTATAGTTGTTGTGACATAACAAGTTTCTTCTCATCCTCTAGCTTGGCTTCAATGGCAGTGTTGGGTCGAAGTAGAACTCGCCCTTGGAATCGATGACCTGCTCATTAAAAAATCCGGCTATAGACTCTTGAATTGCTTTGATTTGGTCTTGCCGTATGACCTTTTCCTCCAACCATCGAGTCTACAGGTTTGAATTAAAGGAAAATAAATTAATATATGTACATATATATATAAAGACATAGTAACACAATCAACAATAATAATTAAATGAATATATAGTGTATTTTTAACGTACTTTGAGTCTCTCTGTAGGAGTTCTTTGGGAGAGCACCTTGATAAACTTGCAAACATAGTAACCACAGTAGTTGTTCCCCTGTTCCTGCCTCAGACACCACTTTACGAGAAAAAGATTTGTCATCCAATCTGGTGATCCGGTGAAAGCTATATGTTTAATTAATAAAGATGATGCGATTCAGGGGACTTACTTTCAATGGGATTACATTCAGTGGCGCTTTGCATTTTTCCATGTGTTGCTTCTCAATAAAGGTTTTCCAAACACTGCCCAATAAAAAATTTGCCACGTCATCAGATATAGTTAATCATCATGTTTGTGTGTATATATAGTTGCTAGAGATCCCGAAATTACCTCTGGATAATATCTATCATATCTTGGTAGTCTTGTTGTGGTTTTCTCATCGAGTCATAGATTATCAAGTGACTTTTCACCAGATCGATGTCCATCAATATCCAGTGATTGCTGCATGTGTTTATAGGATATAACGCATAACACTCATTAATTAACTAGAATCAACATATGAGCCATTAAGGCTATGATCGACATGATTAACACTCACTTGAAGTTATAGGGAAAGAGTATATCCTTCTTGTGGCGTTGGTTCACTAAGAAGTTCATGAGGTTACTCTCTGACTCAGACTTCCAATTAGTCATTGGAGTAATTGGGTCTTTGAATACTATATGGGGATCAACAAAACCAATTTCATTGCAGCCTTCCTTTCTGAGCTCTGTCATTGTAAATCTGCATATATATAGTACTTGTTAGGATAATTTATATGCATATACACACATATGATGAGTTTAATAATAGATCGAAAGAATTATTACTTACAGGCAATAGCAGCTAATGATAACTTTGTCCAGAGAGGTAAGGTGGCATAGTTGATGAAATTCTGCAAAGTCAACATACATAACATCATCGCCACGGAACCAATGTTCGTCTCTAATTCTGACACCAACGCAGAAGTCTCCACTGGTAGACGCCTGCATGTACCACTTGTTTAGCAGGTACATTTGCGTCCCCAGATCAGATAAGGCTTGAGGGTTGTATAGACTCTGGCCTAGTACAAATTTTTTCTTCCAAATATCAACCTCCGCCGCACTCTCAATGTTTCCATCACCAAACATCTGGTAAAGGTCGAGACCAGTCTCATCAAGAAATTCACCAAGGTGATCCAAATCGACATCCGGAGGTATGTTTGCCTGATGCATTAATCCTAAATTCGAACCATATTCATTACCAACAACTAGCGGGGGGATTGATTGGTGCGCTTGTTGTCCGAGTTGGGCAACTCCTTTCCCTGCCCGCTTCTTTTTCTGTGCCGCCTCAATTGACTTGGTGAGAGTGCGGTCATAGTCTGATAACGTTGATTTGGACGGCTTACGAGATTCCCGCTGTTGATGCTGGTAAGAAGTCACCTTTTTTCTTAAAATATCCGGAGCTACGAAGAAGTACGGTTTCTCTGGGTTTCTCCTTGCTTCTTGATTCATTTTAAGTTTGTCATAGAATCTAGACATGTCTTTTTTATATGCATCAGTTCCTTCTTCCTTCTCTTCAGATATTATTTTGGGAATAGCCCTTGGTTTCACGGTGGCTTTCTTTGCAGGCGGGGACTGATTCTTCGTTTGAGGGGCTGGCCTCTTGCTAGGCTTCTTGGTAGGCGGGGGCGGGGGAGGCGTTGGAGACCTCCTTGGAGGTGTTGGCAGCGGCGTTGGAGACCTCCTTGGAGGTGTTGGCAGCGGCGTTGGAGACCTCCTTGGAGGTGGCGGCTGTGGCGTTGGAGACCTCCTTGGAGAGGGTGTGGATGCAGCCTCGTCTTCCAACACAATGTCATCGTACAGAGCACTATGATGATCTGGCGATTGAACAATTGGATTTAGGTTGGGGGAGGATCTGCTACAAAAAAAGGAATGACATATTATTATGAGCAGATTGTTAATTATTTAAGCCAATACAAATTAATGATGTAGTGTTTTCATCCGCACGTACCTATGGTGAGGTAGTTCAGAAGGAGGTGGAGCCGACATCCCTGGAATGATGATGTAGCGCTTGCGCCATAGAATGAATGTCTTCTCCGCTTCTCCTAGAGTCTTCTCGCCATCACCTCCAGGAATGTCAAGAGGCAAATCACTAAAACCTTTTTTAGCTTTATCTACCGAGATGGTGGCATATCCTTCTTGGATTATATTCCCATGAATCCTTGGTGTCTTGGTTCGGTCGATAGGATTAACAAGACCGATAGCCACCTTGATTGTGGAATTCTCCTTCGGAATGTGTAGCTCACACGTTGTACAAGGTTCAGTGACGTCATCCACAGGGAAGCGCAGTCCTGTGTCCCCTTGATTTGGTATCTCCGTGGAAGCGCAGCTGCTTTTCAACTGAACAGATTGGCTAATGTTGATTCCTGGCTCTGATGCCTGCTTGCTTGCACTCACTGCTATTTGCACTTGCCTTTTGATTTCCTCCTGCATTCTCGCTTCAAGGTTTTTTTCCCGCTCCTGTGCTTCACGCACCGCTTCCTCCAACCTCTGGAGCTGGTGTGCCTCTTCTTCCTTCTTTCTCTGGCGACTTCTGTAGGAAGGTCTGTCCTGAGGGAATCCATGCTCCCACGAGACACTTCCTTTGCCTCTAGTTCGGCCACCATGTTCAATAGTCCCGATGGCGTATGTCAGCTCATCCTTCTCTCTGTTGGGCCTGAACGCACCACTAGCAGCAGCTCTCTGAGCATAAAACAATCTTTCTGCTGCTTCTTGCAGTCTTGCGCCATAAACGCACTTCCCTGTCTCCTGGTCTAGTGTTCCCCCATGAGCGAAAAACCAATTCTTTGCACGTTCTCCCCACTCGAGTGATTCTGGTCTGATACCCTTGGCAAGAAGGTCTGCTTCCATTTTGTTCCACTTCTTAATGGCAGTCGGGTAGCCACCTGATCCCAAGGTATGGTGGTATGTCTTCTGTTGGGCATTACGTTGGTTCTTTATCACCCGACTCACACCCTCTTCTGAAGTCTTGTACTGTACAAACTCATCCCAATAGGGCCTCTGCTTTGAGATCGGGCCTAGGACAGTAAAATCTGGTGCTATGTTCTTCTTGACATACGTCGTGTATAGGTGTTTCTTCCAAGTCTGAAACTGGGTGGCCATCTTCTTCATTGCCCAATCCCTAACTCGCTCCTTCAATTCATCACCATCTATTATATCATCATAATCATCTGTTTGGAGCGTGAAATGTACCAAGACATCATTCCAAATTAACGCCTTGTCACGATCGGAGACAAAACTGATATGAGGAGCATTGGTCTTCTTCTTCCATTCACGGGTACTAATCGGGAGCCGGTCCCGTACAAGGTAACCACAGTGGTGCACAAATTTCATTTTATTCGGCCCCCCCGGTTCTCCTGTATCCACATTGAACTCCGAGATGATGAAGCGACCCTCCAATGGCTTTTTGGGACCTCGAACATTTTTACTCTTCGTTGTAGTTGTTGATGTCGAACCAGAGGGCTACAAAACATAAACATTATTTTTAATGTCATGAGCACACATAAGACATATGATAATATATATATATAGCTAATAATAAAAAATATATACTTGGCCAATATGTTGTTGCTCATTTTGTTCAAGAGCTAAGTACTGACTCCCGTCATCTACATCCTCTTGCACGTTATTTTTAGCACCATCATCGCCGGCAACTTGAGTGCCAGTGTTGATCAAATTCATCATCAACTCCTCCTCATCCATATTTCTCGGGTCGGCCATCTAGCTTCAAAAAACAAAACCAATATATAGTACGTCAAATCTTTGCTTATTACATGCGTAAAATCTACAAACAATATGCATTATTAAATCTTGCCCCTCGATCACGGACGCAATTCGCCACACTAGGACGAACTACGTCGGTACTAGGGCGAATTAGGGCACGAGAAAGGGCGGTGTGACAAGAGTGGCGGTGCTCCACTCCGCCGTATATATGTCTGTACACATGGGTGAACGAGGGCGGCGGTGCTCCGCCGTATACATAGAAACGCATGGACGAAATGCATATGAATACAAATGACGTATATATACGTGTCGGCGCGGTGGCCGGTGTGCTGACGACGATGACGTGAGGCGGGCCGGCGTGCTGACGACGACGACGACGTGAGGCGGGCCGGGGCGGTGTCGGTGCGTGATGTTGTGATCCTATGTACCATGTGATCAACCATGTAGTCATTCATCATATGAGAAAATTCTATGTTAATAATATAAGTATAAGCCATTATGAAATGTAAGTATATGTGTCTTATTGCTCATATAACCATTACTATTTTCGAAATGATAAGAATTTATTTTCTTCTTCTACAGGCGATCTCTGATGCTATGATATAAAGTTTGAAGATAGTCTTCCCGGAAAAAAATATGTAATGCTCATATTACTTTAGCAACATTAATATATTATATCTGTATATTCAAAGTTCACAAATGAAGAAACATGTGATATTTTTGATAAACTAAAAAACGCTTAGTTTATAAACTGGGTATCAAAATTGAGTTCCTATTTGACCATTATATATCCTACAACAAATCCTTCAAAAAAAAGACCCTACATGAATATATTTGGATAAAATTTCGTTAACAAACATTGATCTATGAAGATAGAAAAAATTCTTCTATTGAAACTGCATCTTGAAATAATGGCATATCATATAGTGATGAATATATGGCGGTTGATGGGCTGGATCATTAGCGGATGGTTCGTAGCGTTGTTTCCAAATAATATATAGCGTGTTTATTATACAAGCCATGGATTTACATCGATCTAATTAATTTCTAAAGTAATTTCATTGGTGATCCTTAATTATACTTGTCATTTAGAGTTCCAAATATTCAAAACTTGCCTTAAGATATGTTTTTATTTAAAATCATTTAGAGTTCCAAATATTCATTTTTAGTTTCTATAGATTTTGTGATTCAAAATTTGGAATTTTCAATCGACCTCGACCGTTGACATGGCTTACACCAAAGTTGTAGTTTTCGACGTGATCTATAACTCGGCAGTGGAGGGCTCGGACGAATGTACAAAGAGATCGACGAATATATCACCTCGAAGCTCGACAGTGTACGTACTGGAGGGCCTCGGGCCGGCGCGGTGGGGCAACACGCGGTGGAGGGCCTCGGGCGCGGAGGAGGGCGCGGTGGAGGGCCACGGGCAAGCGCGGAGGAGGGGCACGGGCGCGCGCGGTGGAGGCCGCACGAGGAAGAAGACGGCGGCGCCGGTGTCACGGAAGGCGAACGGACGCGGCGCGAGGTCGAAGAAGAGGGCGGCGGTGTTCGACGAGGAAGAAGACGAGCAGATCGATCTGCCAGGCGCTGGAGGTTATATAGCAGAGGAGAATTACTCCCGGTGCCAGCCACCAACCGGGAGTAAAAACCCTTTACTCCCGGTGCGTATTACCAACCGGGAGTAAAGGTGCCTTTACTCCCGGTGCGTGTTACCAACCGGGAGTAAAGGTATACCTTTACTCCCGGTTGGTAACACGCACCGGGAGTAAAGGCTTTTTTTTGGCGGGCCACGAAACTGCAGCCCACCTTTACTCCCGGGTGGGCTTCCCACCCGGGAGTAAAGGTGGCCTGCAGTTTCGTTTCCCGCCTGTTTTAAGCAATAGTCTTGTTAAATACAATAGAAATGCAATAGTTTTTATTAAATACATAGTAAATTAAATAAAAGGCATAAAATTATTTTGTTAAAAATATGAATTTTATTTTTGTTTATTGCACATAGGAAAAATCGATAACCTAACTTTTTTTATTTTTTGTTAGAATTATAAAACATAATGTAACTAATATTTATTATTTCGTTAATGCAAAAATGTAGTGTTTAATTAAAATTATTAAAATTATTGGTTTTGGACAGGAAATTTGTTTTCACATCATTTTAACGTTAATATTTTAATTTTTCATCACTCAGTATCCTAATTTACCTTTTTGAGAGAGAAATCCCACCAAATCAAACATTGATTTAATTTGAAATATGACATAATAAACATCTGAATTCACAATTATTACATAATATCTCAAACACACACTATATTAAATCACTATATCATCAAGTGGGCACAGCAGTGAACTTCTTCTTTACGTATGTCCCTTGGTTATGATCGCTTCGTAACCATGGAGTGTCCTCATCATTTACCAAGATGCTAGGGTCTTTGTTCACTTTGAAGGGCGGAATTCGGTCATCCTTTTCATATTCTTCTGACATGTCCGACTTGTCCTCAATTCCCACGATGACTCTTTTCCCTGAAAGAACTATGTGGCGCTTTGGCTCTTTGGTTGAGTCATTATCGTTTTTCCCTCTTTTTGGTTTGGTAGACATATCATTGACATAGAACACCTGATTCACATCCTTGGCAAGGACGAATGGTTCGTCTTTGTACCCAATATTACTAAGGTCTACTGTTGTCATTCCATACTCGTTGTCTACTGTTACTCCGCCTCCGGTCACCTTGACCCATTGGCACTTGAACAATGGGATCTTCAAAGTAGGTGCATATTCTAGTTCCCATATTTCATCTATGCGTCCATAATATGTCTGCTTATTCCCATTCGGGTCTGTGGCATCTATGCGGACACCACTGTTTTGGTCGGTACTCCTTTTATCTTGGGCTACTGTGTAGAATATGTTCCCATTTATCTCGTACCCTTTGTATGTGACGATATGCCATGATGGTTGCATAGCCAATAAATACAGTTGCTCATGGATGCTCTCATCACCTTGACATTTTTTTCGCAACCAACCGCCGAAAGTTTCCATGTGCTTATGCGTAATCCAAGCTTCAGTCTTCCCTGGAAACTCGGATCGTAAGAGATCCTTGTGTGTCTCAATATACGGATCTACCAAAGAGGAGTTCTGTAGAACTGTGTAGTGCGCTTTATTGAAATAATCATCATCCGTACCAATATATGTTTTCCTCCCTAGTGTCCCCTTTCCGCTTAGTCTCCCCTCATGTCTCGATTCAGGAACACCAATCGAGTCAAGGTCGGGAATAAAGTCAACACAGAACTCAATGACCTCTTCTGTTCCATAGCCCTTGGCGATGCTTCCTTCTGGACGAGCACGGTTGTGAACATATTTCTTTAGGACTCCCATGAATCTCTCTAAGGGGAACATGTTGTGTAGGAACACAGGACCGAGAGTGAAAATCTCCTTGACTAGGTGAACTAGGAGGTGTGTCATAATATCAAAGAAGGAAGGAGGGAACACTAACTCAAAGCTGACGAGACATTGAACCACATCATTCTGTAGTTTAGCTAGATCAGTTGGATCAATTGCCTTCTGAGAAATTGCATTGAGGAATGCACATAGCTTTACGGTGGCTAGACGTACATTTGGAGGTAGAATTCCTCTTAATGCAACTGGAAGTAATTGCATCATGAGAACGTGACAGTCATGGGACTTTAAGTTACAGAATTTCTTCTCTGTCACATTTATAATACCCTTTATATTCGAGGAGAATCCAGATGGTACCTTGATGTTGTTTAAGCATTCAAACATGATTTCCTTCTCCTCTTTGCTTAGAGTGTAGCTAGCAGGACGTAAGTAATGGCGTCCATCATCTGTCTTCTCTGGATGCAGGTTGTCTCTTTCTCTCAAACAACGCAGGTCCTGTCGTGCTTCAAATGTGTCCTTAGGCTTTCCATACACACCCATAAAGCCTAGCAGGTTCACACAAAGATTCTTCGTCAGGTGCATCACGTCGATCGAGCTACGGACCTCCAGGACTTGCCAATAGGGTAGGTCCCAAAATATGGACTTTTTCTTCCACATGGGTGCGTGACCGTTAGCGTCTTTCGGAATAGGTTGGCTTCCATGTCCTTTTCCAAAGACGACTTTCACATCATTGACCATATCGAGTACATCCTCACCGGTTCGGTTGCGAGGCTTGGTCAGGTGGTCTGCTTTCCCTTTAAAATGCTTACCTTTCTTTCTTACGGGGTGATTTGCAGGAAGAAATCGACGATGGCCAAGGTACACGACCTTTCGACATTTTTTCAAGAATACACCTCTAATATCACCGAAGCAGTGTGTGCATGCATTATATCCCTTGTTTGACTGTCCTGAAAGATTACTTAGAGCAGGCCAATCATTGATTGTTACGAACAACAATGCTCGTAGATCAAAGTGTTCCTGTTTGTACTCATCCCACACACGTACACCTTCTTTATTCCACAAAATGAGAAGTTCATCAATAAGTGGTCTCAGGTACACATCGATGTCATTGCCAGGTTGCTTCGGGCCTTGGATGAGCACAGGCATCATAATGAACTTCCGCTTCATGCATAACCAAGGAGGAATGTTGTAGATACTTAGAGTAACAGGCCAAGTGCTATGACTACTGTTCTGCTCTCCAAAAGGATTGATACCATCTGTACTTAAAGCAAACCTTAAGTTTCTTGCGTCATTTGCAAACTCCGGGAATTCTCTATCGATTGCTCTCCACTGGGACCCATCAGCAGGGTGTCTCAACATATTGTCTACCTTACGGTCTTCTTTGTGCCATCGTAACAATTTTGCATGTTCTTTGTTTCTGAACAGACGTTTCAAGCGTGGTATTATAGGAGCATACCACATAACCTTGGCAGGGATTTTCTTACGTGGACGTTCGCCCTCAACATCACCAGGGTCATCTCGCCTGATCTTATACCGCGACGCATGGCATACCGGGCATGCATCCAATTTCTCGTACTCTTTGCCACGGTATAGGATGCAGTCATTAGGACATGCATGTATCTTCTCTATTTCTAGCCCCATAGGACAGACAACTTGTTTTGCTTCGCAGGTAGTGGCGGGCAATTCATTGTACTTCGGAAGCATCTTCTTTTGGATTTTTAGTAACTCTCCAAATCCCTTGTCAGATACACCATTCTTTGCCTTCCATTGCAGCAATTCTAGTGTGGTTCCCAACTTTTTCTGCCCTGCATCACAAGTTGGGTACAACAATTTCTTGTGATCTTCTAGCATCCGCTCGAACTTGATCTTCTCCTTTTCACTTTCACATTCTCTTTGTGCATCACGAATGACCTGACAAAGATCATCAGCCGGCTCATCTTCTGCGGCTACCTCTTCTTCAGCTTCTCCCATTGCAGTATCATTGAAGCACGCACCATCAGGAATAATATCATTGTCGTCCCATTGTTCTTCTTCATCTTCTTCCATTACAACACCGGTTTCTCCGTGCTTTGTCCAACAAATATAGTTTGGCATGAAACCCGACTTGAACAAGTGTGAATGAAGAGTCCTTGAGCAAGGATATTCCACCGTATTCTTACATATGGCACATGGGCAGCACATGAAACCGTCGCGTTTGTTTGTCTCGGCCGCACGTAATAAAGAATGCACGCCGTCAATGAACTCTTGTGAGCGGCGATCAGCATTATACATCCAATAACGGCTCATCTGCATTACATGACATAAATATCATATTAAAACCTAGATCATAATTAATTATTTATACAACATGCGTGCCACCACAAAAGATACAAATTTATGAAAGCATCGCTACAATGTAGACAATCCCAACTACCACTAAAAGAACTAAAGCTAAAATACATTTCAGGAGCACAAGGATTTTGCGACCAATCTCAACTAAAACAGACAGATCCCCCGATTGTGCAACATCTTTGGGCTTCTTCGGCTGGATCACTGCCTCATTAGCCGCCGTATCTGCCTGTTGTGCAAGATATTTTTGCACGAGTTCAACATACTCTTCCTCCCAGTAGAAGCCTGAACATCGTCCACTGCCATCCCACTGAAATTAAAACAAAAAACTAGAACTTTAATCACAACCATCATGAAAATAGGTATAAACTAACCATAATCATTAAATACGATAAAATAACTCACATTGCGATCCGGACACTTGTAGAAGATACGATCCTTGTTGGGACCCTCCTTCTTCACTCGGTACTCCATCACAATCTTCATCTCATCACGACACTTGCCGCATGGAATGAGAGGAAGGCCCGGCCTAAGTCGCTTTGGAAACCCATGAGAGGCCGAGGACCCGGAAGCAGTTGCCATCTACTCTCTATACTCATTTTTTAATACACTATAAATTTCTTCTTTTATAAACAAATAAAATTAACAAACTATAAAATTATCTAGATCTCTAAACAATGATATTTTTAATGGTCATTGTGTTCTCGTCTTTTACTGCGGCAGGTAAGTAATTCATATGATATTTCCGCAAATTAACAGAAGAATGGGAATGTACACACATAACAGACTACTACGACGATATCGGGACGTGTGAATAAATAACCATCCGTACTAGTTGACCTTGCTTACGTGATCATCTCGGCGAGCATTTCTCCACCGGACAGCACCGTACTTGGTCAAGGAAGAGCTCCGATTCTATGAGGAAGGGAACACGGTCTCCCACGACCGTTGTCGCTCTCCCTCGTAGAATCAAAGCTCCTCCTTGATGTCCGTTACCGCTCGACAGAGAACATGCTTGCCGAGCTGAACACGGTCCGCAAGTTCAACTAGTACGGATTTTCTATAATTTTCTAACTATTTTCTAAGTTTTTATTTATATATACTACGTTTAGGTACGGTGATTGACAGACTACTACGACGATATCGGGACATGTGAATAAATAACCATCTGTACTAGTTGACCTTGCTTACGTGATCAGCTCGGCGAGGATTTCTCCACCGGACGGCACCGTACTTGGTCAAGGAAGAGCTCCGATTCTACGAGGAAGGGAACACGGTCTTCCACGACCGTTATCGCTCTCCCTCGTAGAATCAAAGCTCCTCCTTGACGTCCGTTACCGCTCGGCAGAGAACATCCTCGCCGACCAGAACACGGTCCGCAAGTTCAACTAGTAAGGATTTGCTATAATTTTTTAACTATTTTCTAACTTTATATTTATATATACTTTAACCTTCTTTCATGTAAATATGCAAGCTTAAAGTGATTTTGAGCTCAAATTGCTTACAAATGAAAAAAAACCACAATAAAGAACCATAAATATATATAGTGAATAAAATGGCATAAGAAAATGGTAAAAAATGAGAGTATGAGATTGGTAACCTTTACAACTGAAGAATCGACGGAGGAATCGAAGAATGGATGGAGGAACAATGGAGGGAGGGAGGAAGCAAGAACACTACTGCAGTGAGCTTCAAAATGTGCTGAGCTCGGGCTCGGGGAGGAAGGAGGAGACGGCCGATTTATAAAGGGAGAACATTTACTCCCGGTTGGAGCCACAAACCGGGAGTAAAAGTATACCTTTAGTCCCGGTTGGTGGCTCCAACCGGGACTAAAGGTCCCTGCCACCTCTGTCTGGCGCAGTAGCCGTTGGGCAGGGACCTTTAGTCCCGGTTGGAGCCACCAACCGGGACTAAAGGTATTTCTAGTCCCGGGGGCAAAAAATTCCGGGACTAGAGCCCATTTTGACCGAGGATCAAAGGTCTGTTCTCTACTAGTGATGCACACCAAGCAACAGAGTATCATCAAACCGTTCTCGTAGTGACAATCCTACAATCCTATATTTAAACAGAGAGGCTAGTTTGCTGCACCAGCATCTCTATCCTCATGCATGGCGCGGTAAGGTAAGAGCAATTTCAATACTTTAGCCCATATGCCCTTTTTACCATGGGACGAAAAACTACTCACATAGAGCCCTTACTCGAACAATTAAAAAGTAGAAGACCACCACTAATGTTTTCTATTATATCCTTGCGCCTGTGGGGTCTCCACGGGGGCCCTAATTTTTATTTTATTTTTGAAAGTAGGCCCTACTTTTTAGTTTACCATTCCCATCCATCTCTTTCTCATTCCGCAGGTAAGGAACACCCTCCATCCCTCCCACTCGTTCACCACCTCTAAATTCAGGCCCTGTTCACTTCGTTGAAAAGACTGGCTAAAAAGTACTGTTCGCTGATTTGTTATGAGAGAAAAACATAATACCGTGGTTAATAAGGCAGGCTGATAAGTTAGGGCCGTTAATCACCACTTCTTCCATCCATGCCGACCGGGAATCAGGTCCCCGGCCTCCTCTGCTCTACTCACACTGGGCATGCATCAGTTATATTTGCGGATTATTATTGATACAATTACCTCCTTCCCACCAGTAAATGTATCCGTAACAGAACACAGAACACAAAACGAATCCACCAGTTGTCCTTAGTGATGCCATCACAGTAAAAAAATAAAATAATAAGGACAATATATGCATGGCAATGCTCACCTGTCACCTCATTAGGTTTTTCCGCTGACCATGTCTGAGCATGTATTTCATTAAGAGAGAGGTTAGTTCTCACTATGTAGGCTCAACAAGCTTCCAGCATGCACACTAACTCGAGAGGAATGCCTTAACATCATCAGACTCGCGAATGTACTTGTTCTTGGGTCATAAATCTGCAGCAGTCCCATGGATCTAATAACCGTGACAATCCTGCCGTCCTCTAACACCAACAAAGGATGCATGGGTGAAAGGTGTCCAGAACGTTCAATCTGCACACTATACTGCTTGACCCAAAGGCCTTCCTCGGAGTCCTTCAGGAACCACAGGTCCATGACGCGGCTTGAACCATGAACAATGACCAAGGAACCATTCAGGTTGGCCAATGTAACCTGCTTCAGATACAAATTGTGCCGGCCGCCACCACCAACGAGGTCGCTGGGTCCCTTGATTCTTGGCCTCCATTCCTCCGCCTCGAGATCGAACCGGACTATCCAGCCTTGCTCATCGGCTCTGCGATTCACGACGGCGAAATACGCCGCCACGCTTAAGCAGTAGACCACCCCACCGACGACCACCCTGGTCCATTCATTCCACACGAAAGACCTCGGAGGTCCCTGCATTCCCCTCCACCGTGCACTGCTGCTGAATGTGCAGACCTCAAACAGGTCGTCACGGTCGCTGCCACTGCCGTCGTGCCGTTGTCGAAATGGAAGCATCCGCAGCACCTTGAGCTCGCATGTTCCGGCGACCTGCCCAAACAAGTGCACGGGCTCCCCATAGTCGCGCAGGCTGAACCCTCGCGCAGCGTGCTCTGGTGCGAGCCTGTCTGATAAATTGTGCACGGCTCCGGTGACCGGGTCGAGCAACCGGAAGCTGCCGCTGTTGATCGTCTTGACGCAGACGAGACCGGGGGCCGCCACGCTCACGACCATGTCGCTCGCGTTCCCTGCCGCCACGTGCCTGACGATCTGGCCCGACGACATGTCCAGGACGTCGACGAGGCTGTCGCGGTCCAGGTCCACGTCGTCGGCGTAGGACGCAACGATGTAGGGCTCCGGGCGTCGCGCGGCGTGCGCGGCGGCGAACCACGGGGCGGAGAGGAGGGACCGCCACGCCCGGCACACGGTGCGCAGCCGGCAGAGCTGCTTGCCCGGGAGACGCAGCAGGATCTCGCACAGCGCGTCCAAGGGCAGAGCGCCGGCGTCGCCGCCGCCACAGGCGGCGGGAGTGGCGGGCGCGGGAAGCCTGCGACGTTGCTGTGCGCGGCGCGGCTCCGGCGACGACATGCTGGATACGATCGAAGGCCTCGAGACGTACCTGCAGCATACAGTGACACGAGAGGTCAGATCGTATCGCGCAGGCTCGCTGTAGTTTGGCCGATCGGGAAGGCACGGTCGCGAGGGCGGAATGAAGAGGGCATACCAGCGGATCGTGATGGATGTCGGTGCCGGATCCCACCGACGGCGGCAGGGAGCGCGCCGCGCGCGGCGTTGTCAGGGGAGTTGGGACTCCGTACGTCGAGCGTCGTGGAAAGGCGGTGGCTCGGTGTTGATCCGCTATCTAGTTGATTCTGGGGACGAAACTGCCGCCGAAAGTCTCTCATGTAGCAGCATCTTGTGCCGTCGAAGCGACGAAAACAAAATGGACCTTGTGGGCCGGGAGAAACGGTCAAGCGCACACAGACACGAAGGCCTGCAGTGGATGGAATCCGGCCTGATATGTGAGCAGTGCGCTGGCAGGCCGCAGTGGCATTTTTGGTTTGTTGAATTTGCCTGCCACGGGCTCGTACTGAGCTGACGTTGGCAAAAAATAAATAAATTTGGCAAAAAAAATCTTCTAAACGACATTAAAAAAACCGCCTAAACTGTAGAAAGCGTTGCTTCCCTTAAAAAAAAGATAATCATACGCCCGTCCCGTTGGGATGGGCTGCTTCGCACGCCCCGTGCTGCCCGCCTACGCGCTGTTGCTCGCTCCCGCTCGTGCCCTCATCCACCTCGTCTGTCGTGGAAGGGGTGGCTAGGGAGGGCTACGCCTGCACCTGCGTTTGTGCCCCCATCCACCTCACACTGTTAGTAAGAAGGGGAGGAATGCGCCACCGCTGTTCCCCACCAGGTATGTCGTGACCGCCGGCGACAATGTGTTTCAAGTGTTTCAGGCGTTTTCAGACATGTTGCAAGCCTATGTTTCAAGTGTTTCAGTTGTTTCAGACGTATGTTTTAAGTGTTTCATCTGGATGTTGCATATGTTGCTATGGTTATACACGCATGTTTCAAGCATATGTTTCATATGTTTTTCAGATTTATGTTGCAAGTGTTTCATCTGGATGTTGCAAAGGTAGATCTGGATGTTGCATATGTTGCTATGGCTACACACGAATGTTTCAAGTGTTTATCTGTTTTCAGACGTATATTGCAAGTGTTTTATCTGGATGTTGCATATGTTGCAAATGACTATGTTGCAAGTGTATGTTCCGAATGTTTCATCTATTTTAGGTGTATGTTGTAATTGTTTTGTCGGTGCGAAAAGTGGCCAACTAGTAAATATTTGTCGTTTTGCCATACGTTGTGATCGGATGTGGCCTAGCACTCAATGACACATGGTTTATACTGGTTCAGGCAACGTGCCCTACGTCCAGTCCGAGTCGATCGTTGACTTTATTTCTGAGCCTAGGTGCTTGAAGTTTGTTGTGGGGTTACAAACGAGTGAGAATAAGATGGGGGGTACCAGAGGTCCGGTCAGACTCTCGCACAGCGCGTCCAAGGGCAGAGCGCCGGCGTCGCCGCCGCCACAGGCTGTGGGAGTGGCGGGCGCGGGAAGCCTGCGATGTTGCTGTGCGCGGCACGGCTCCGGCGACGACATGCTGGATACGATCGAAGGCCTCGAGACGTACCTGCAGCAAACAGTGACACGAGAGGTCGGATCGTATCGCGCAGGCTCGCTGTAGTTCGGCCGATCGGGAAGGCACGGTCGCGAGGGCCGAATGAAGAGGGCATACCAGCGGATCGTGATGGATGTCGGTGCCGGATCCCACCGACGGCGGCAGGGCTCGGTGTTGATCCACTATCTAGTTGATCCACTATCTTTGGCAAAAAAAATAGCTTTGGCAAAAAAAATCGTCTAAACAACATTAAAAAAACCCGCCTAAACTGTAGAAAGTGTTGCTTCCCTTAAAAAAAAGATAATCATACGCCTGTCCCATCTGGATGGGCCGCTTCGCACGCCCCATGCCGCCCACCTACGCGTCGTTGCTCGCTCCCGCTCGCGCCCTCATCCACCTCGTCTGTCGTGGAAGGGGAGGCTAGGGAGGCCTACGCCTGCACCTGCGCTTGTGCCCCCATCCACCTCGCATTGTCAGTAAGAAGGGGAGGCCTATCCCACCGCAGTTCCCCACCAGGTAGGTCGTGACCGCCTGCGACAATGTGTTTCAAGTGTTTCAGACGTTTTCAGACATGTTGCAAGCCTATGTTTTAAATATTTTAGACGTATGTTTCAAGTGTTTTTATCTGGATGTTGCTATGGCTATACACGCATGTTTCAAGCGTATGTTTCATATGTTTTCAGATTTATGTTGCAAGTGTTTCATCTGGATATTGTAAAAGTAGATCTGGATGTTGCATATGTTGCTATGGCTACACATGAATGTTTCAAGTGTTTATCTGTTTTTAGACATATATTGCAAGTGTTTTATCTAGATGTTGCATATGTTGCAAATGACTATCTTGCAAGTGTATGTTCCGAATGTTTCATCTGTTTTAGGCGTATGTTGCAATTGTTTCTTCTGAGTGTTACAAAAGTAGATCGTAGGGGGAGGAAGCCTAAGCCCTAGGTGGTCCAGCTGCTTCGGCTCCCTGGTGTGGCGAAGATGGAGGTCGCGAACGCGGATCGGCCGGGATGTGGAGCGGGATGGGCGCAAGCACGTATCATCCGACGGGATGGGTCACGGGCCTCCATGTTGCGTGCATTGGCCCAAAAAAAAGCTTTGGTAAAAAAACCGCCTAAACTGTAGTAGCGCTGTTTTCCTTAAGAAACTAGGCCATGTTTAGATTGCAAAAAATTTCAACCCGATGAATAGTAGCACTTTCGTCTTATTTGGTAAATATTGTCCAATCGTGGACCAACTAAGCTCAAAAGATTCATCTCATGATTTCGAACTAAACTGTGCAATTAGTTGTTTTTTTACCTACATTTAATGCTCCATGCAGACGGCTAAAAATTGATGTGATGGAGAGAGAGTGAAAAAACTTAGAATTTAGAGGTGATCTAAACAAGGCCCTAGTCATCAAAAACTTGATACCGTACATCATAGAGCATAGATCAACGTGGAATGTAGTTCCTATATTATTTCTATGCATTTTCGAGTATAAATACTAGTAGCGGCAACCACAGTAGAGTGGTGGTACGGACACACGGTCCAAGGTTTTAATGGTGAACATTCAGAGCATTATTCAGTTTTATTTTTTTTTTAGAAAAGGCAATATATTAATATCCCAGCTGCATCGACTAATGTATATGGCTATTCATTATTACAAGCCAGCAAAACAAAGTCCAAGGAATCTCAAACACGAAGTTTTAAACCATGAATACAACAAAATTCTCAAAAGGAAAAGACTAAAGAGCAATTCTGTTGCTAAATCGCTAGCCGTGTCTAGCAAACACCTCCATTACGGTCGTCTCAATAGTCCTATAGCCTGCCATCATGAAATGGCGATCCTTCTCCTTCTGAAGTAAGGTCCAGTACCTAGTCCAATAAATTCCCTTGAAGATAACCTGCAAATAACATGGTGTTATGGCCTTGTCAAACACAACATCATTCCGAGTTAACCAAAGAGCCCTGCAAATGGCACTTGCACCCACAAGAATTTGAGACTTCCTTTTCCTATTTAACCCTTTCAACCAACCTGTAAACAAATTATGTACACTAGTTGGGGGTTTTAGGTTAAAGGAAATATGAACAATTCTCCACATAAATTTAGCATAATAACAGTCAAAAAGTAAAATGTTGTATGGTCTCATTGGTGAAACAGAAACAACACTTTCTATCTCCTTGCCACTGTCGCCTAGCTAAATTTTCCTTGGTCAAGATTACGCCTTTGTACAAGTACCACATAAAGACTTTAATCTTGAGGGGTAGTTTAAGTTTCTAAATTAAACTGTTGTAAGGTAAAGCCAGTACACCTAATAATGCTTTGTACATGGAATTAATTGAAAACAACCATTTCTGATGCAGCCCCCACACAAAGCGATCCCCTTGGTTTCTTAAGTGTGCATCTGCAACCATGGCCACTACATTGTGCCATGCTTGCAAATTAACCCCCATCAGAGATCTTCTGAAAGCTACATTTAATGATGTCGTAGACAGTATCGTCCTAACAGATGCACTTTTCTTTCTCACAATGTTATATAGTGACAGGAAGAGTGTCTTGAAAGGGCGTGGCGTTATCCACAAATCCTCCCAAAAACACACTTGGGATCCGTCAGCTAGATCAAACCTACCCATCGACAGGAACTCACCCTTGACCTTCATAAGGCCAACCCAAAGCTGAGAGTCCCCGGGCATGTATTGAACCTGAGTCAAAGTCTTGTCCCTTAAATACTTATTTTTAAGCAACTGTTGCCAGACGCCATCACCATTTATCAGTTTGAAAAGCCACTTTCTTAAGAGGCACTTATTATGGACACCTAGATTTAGGACACCCAATCCTCCTTGGTCTTTTGGTGTACATACTATTTCCCATTTTGTCAATCTATATTTCTTCTTGTGTTCATCGCTTTGCCCAAAGAACTGAGATCTAAAATAATCCAATTTTTTTTTAAATCCCTCTAGGTATTTCAAACAAGGACATCATGAATATAGGAAGACTACTCGAAACCAAGTTAATGAGGACAAGCCTCCCACCCACCGAAAGCATCTTACTCCTCCAACCACTTAGTCTCTTTTGAAATCTTTCTTCCACATGTTACCAGTCCTTATTCATTAGTTTTCGATGATGCATAGGAATTCCTAGGTATCTAAAAGGGAATGATCGTACATTACATCCGAAAATTTGTGTATATTCAAATTGATTAGCATTAGCTGCTCCATAACAAAATAATTCGCTCTTATGGAAATTGATTTTGAGTCCCGATAGTTGCTCAAAGGCACAAAGTAAGAGCTTCATATTTTTGGCCCTCTCTAAATCATTGTCCATAAAGATAACAGTGTCATCCGCATACTGAAGGACTGAGAGTCCTTCATCAACCAAATGCGGAACCACTCCATGGACTTGTTCGGCCTCTTTTGCTCATGAAATGAGTATAGCCATCATGTCAACCACTATGTTAAACAAGATTGAAGATAATGGGTCTCCTTGTCGTACTCCTTTTCTTGTTTGGAAATAATGGCCTAAATTATCATTGACCTTTACTGCAACACTCCCTCTAGACATGACTTTTGAAATCTATTCACACCAAACTGGTGAGAATCCTTTCATTCTGAGAACTTGTTGTATAAAAGGCCACTTAAGATTATCATACGCTTTTTCGAAATCTAGCTTTAGGATCACTCCATCTTTCTTTTTCCTATGCAGCTCATGTATTGTTTCATGTAGTATTACAACACCTTCCATTATATATCTTCTCGGAATAAAAGCCGTCTGAGACGGACCTATCAACTTATCTGCTATTTTCAAAATTCTATTATTTAACACCTTCGTAAAAACCTTGAACGACACGTTTAAGAGACAAATAGGCATGTACTGTTGTATCCTAGTCACATCCGTGATCTTGGGTAATAGTGTAATTACCCCAAAATTTAAACTATGAATCTGCAGTCTCCCCATATAGAATTCATAAAAGAGGCTCATCAAATCTTGCTTGACAACATCCCAAAAGAATTAGTAAAATTCTACGGGAAAGCCATCCGGACCCGGTGCCTTATTATGTTCCATAACAAAGATTGCCATTTTGACCTCCTCCTCACTGAATGGAGCCACCAATACTTCATTCTCCTCCTCCGACACTTGAGGTATATCATGCCTCAGAGTCTCGTCCAATGAGAAAGAATTCTGTAAATGAGGTCCAAACAATCTTTTGTAGTAATCGGTTATATAATCTTTCAATTTCGCATCCCCAAAAATAATTCCTTCTTCCTGTTCTAGTTGTGTGATTTTTGTTTTTCTATGTCACCCATTTGCCAACATATGAAAATACTTAGTATTATCATCTCTCTGCAACAACTTTGTTGCTTTTGATCGTTGGAGCCAACAAATCTCCTCCTCTCTTAGCAACTTAGTTAATTGCCCTTTAAGACGATATCTAAGCTCTACCTCCTGAGATGACAGCAAAGTTGTTTCTGCCTTTCTGTCGAGGATATCTATTTTATCCATCAGGTCTAGTTTATGTTTCTTGTTTTGGGAGACTAAATTTCAAGCCCAACCTCTAAGAAAACGTCACAACCTCCTTATCTTAGAGTGCCACCGTTCCAAGGGTGTTCTACCCCTATTCTCAGACTCCCACACCTCTTTTACCAAATCAAAAAAACATTCCCTTGTCAGCCATCCTAGCTCAAATTTAAAATTCCTATCGTTGCCTCTGTGAGATGGTTCCCCTTCATCAAGTAAGAGTGGTGTGTGATCAGAGATTTCTGGAGTGAGAGTCTGGACGGTCACCAACGGAAATTTTTGTTTCCATTCGGTTGCCACCAAAATATGATCTAACTTCTCATAGGTTGGAATTTCAGCATAATTAGCCCAAGTGAACTTTCTACCCGTCATTTCTAGTTCCCTTAGATTCAGAGTTTCGATAATGGCATTAAAGAGAAGTGGCCATTTATTATTATACCTTGAATTATTTTTTTTCCGACGGGTTCCTAATTATATTGAAATCCGCCCTACTATAAAAGGTAGATCACTGCAGCTAGTGCAAGCACGTACTAACTCTGATAAAAAGTTCTCTTTGTGCTCTTCGTGTGCTGCGCCATAGATAGACAAAAGGGCCCATCGAAAATCATCTACCTTATTTCTTAAGACAAATTTTATGTAGTAATCCCCATCAATAATATTTTCTACTTCGAAGCTTTCTCGATTTATCCCCATTAGCATCCCCCAGACATACCCCGAGGACATCGCCAATGTCAAACAAAATTAGCCCCCGCACAGAAATTTTCCAGACACTGAGTTGAGAAACTATTTCTGTTGGTTTCTGATAAAGCTATAAAATCAAGTCTCTTATCTTCGGCCACATCATGTAAAAAGGTATGTTTAACCAGGTCACATAGACCTCTGCAATTCCAGAAGATCCCTTTCATTGGAACATTTTTTTCTTTGCAGACGTCTTCCTATTAAGGAGTTTCTTAAACTTTTTATTTTTTGCCACCTTGATGAGTTTGTTAACAAGTACTCCATCAACGCCCACATTACTATCGTCCATCACCTCCTCCGTCAAGTCGCCACAGAGTCGATCGATGGTGGAAGTATCAGGATCGACCTCATCCTCCTCTGATTCACATTCTTTATCAATTGAATTACCAACATACGATGGTTTCGATCTCTATTGTTCTACATCTTTAATTAAAGCTATAGAACCAGCAATTAAGTTTTCTCTACCACCCAGACTGATCCCCATCCCTCCTAAATTTTGCTCAATACGATCACTAGAAAAATAACATACTGAATTAATAACTGCCTTAGCATTACCTTGGGGATCCTCGAGATTTTTTATGGCAACTCTTTTTTCTGCCTTCTCAAGAGAGTGTACATCAGCCACGTCCGCATTCCGCTTGTTGCGCCGCACTGGAGTAAGCTCTATGTCAAACAACACCGCCATCGTCATAACACTTCCCAATACATTGCCATCCGCTGACACTCCAGCCTCTACCATGGCCTCAAGAATGGCCCCAAGGTACTGATCCTCACCCACAAGCACTCCATCTGATGTCCCATCAACCTGCCTTGCCTCAACTGATTCTCCAATTAGTGTGGAAGGCTGCTGGTTATGAATTTTTTGCGAACCTCAACTAGCAGCCCCCAAACTGGCCGACGCCTGTATCCCTGCCGAAGGCGGCTGCTGCTGCCCCTTCTCCTTCCCTTTCAGTAAATTTCCTGAGACCAACTTGCCACCCGACCTTGATAACTGTGATGAACGTTGCTGCATACGCGCTGGAGCTGAGGACCCTGAAGGTACCAGAGAAGTTGCTACTCGCACATCCACTGAATGACCTTTCTTGACTCCCACAAAATCGTGTACCGCATCACTCAGATCATTCTCCTCATCTAATAAATCATCTGCCCGTCTCAAAGTCGACTTTGAGCTGTCTGATAAATACCCAACCATATACTCTAGGCATTTGCATGGATTGCAACAGGTCCTGACCATCTATAATCACAACTTGTTGCAACTAGCCCACTTGTGAGCGTTGGATTTGATTGCAGAATGCAACCGCTAGAAGATGCCGTTTCTTGGCGTGTCATCAATTGAACTAATCTCATAATTGTGACCGTTTCGAGTCCAGGCCCACACAGTTTGATCCATTTCTTTCCATCAGAACGGTTGGCTGAAAAGACAGTTTATTTGTCCCTATTATTTGATTCGAGTAAAACATTTACGACGGTGCTAACGTGGATAAGATGCTTAATTAAGTGCGTTCCTACTTATTGTTTGCTAACATGATAACAGAGCCTACTTAAGCACCAATAATTTGCAATGTCATATAATGTATTCCAAAAAAATTTAGACAACTTAAAAGGAAATCCTCAAATGACGTATGTACCATAGATTAAACCCAATTAAGGTGTTTCTCTTCAAATTATGGTTTTCTTCTTAACAATTTTTGTCGAATCTAGACATTAACACCATGTAGAATGCGCTATATTTCAGTATAAATTTTAGAGGACTGAGGGAGTAGGGAATTATTTTTATACAGATGCTTAATTTATTTATATAATAATATTTTCTTATTAAGAGCTTGTGTACTAATAGTTTGGAATTAATCATTTTGCATGAACTTTGCAAAGTTGCTCCCCCTTCTTGTAAAGTTTGCATTCTTTTTTGTTGCTGTGCTGTTGTCGTTGTTGTCGCTATGCTGCACACACGCCAGCCTCCTCCATGCCGTGCCGCGCATGACCTCCACAGCAAGCCCACGCGAGCTCCTCCATGGTGAGCTCCACAACGCCGCAAATCTCGTCGGAACAAGAGAGACGGAACCTGCGGGGTTGCGGGAGTCGAGCAGAGGTCCACAACACCCTATAAAATAATATTTCAAGAAGTCGAGTTTCCGTGGCGTGTTCCTGGGACAATTCTTCAGGCAGGGCAAATCACTCTCCAGTGACTAGGTTGAGCAACTGGCAGCGCATGCTGTTCCCTTTTGCAAAGCAGGCGAGGTTGTGATTAGTGGATATGAGCATCAGCCGCTCGTCTTCTCTCGAAGTCCAGCGGATATACTTAATGACCCGGCCAGAGAGGTCTATGATGCGGCAAAGGATGCCATCAGCAAGATATGATTTGTCGTGGCCTGCGACGAAGAGCGGCCGTCGGTGACGGGTGGCATGAGCGGCGATGAACTGAGGATCGGAGAGAAGGGATCGCCACGGCCGGCAGACGACACGGAGGCGACAGAGCTCCTCGGCTGGAAGGCGGATCAGGATCTCATATATCGCATCGATAGGTAGCACGCTTCCCCCTGTTTCTGCTTCTGTCCCGGAGCGCAGAGTCGACGACGCCATAGTCGATGCTGGTAAGTGGTAACGACCGATCTGCAATGCAATCGCCGGAGAAAAATTAAATTTTGCGCCGAACTGATTGCACGGATCCAACAGCAGGTAGACGACTAGAGGTTAGCTTACCAAGCAAGCGCGGTGGAACCCCCGGGATGGACCGCCGAAGATGAGCGTTAAAGTCTCCCGCCGGTGGTTAGGTTAACTTGATAGCCTCTGCCGCCGTGCCGCTGCGTTTGCCTGTTGTCTGCGGCTTCGGAATAGAAGATCTGAGTGCTTGGTGTTGATAATCAAATTTGACCCAGGTCAAGTTTTACAATGGGTCCATGCTAATTTTAGTACAATTATAAGAAAAATTATAGTAAACGATATAAAAATAGGACCATTACTTTTTTTCTTACGTTGAACCACGTTACTTTCGATAGGATAAGACCATCTATACTCCATTAGTAATGTGTCTGTGCTAACGTAACGTTAAATACAAAATCTATTACCACCTAAAAAGGGAAAGGAGGTCCTTTTTAGATTAAATCTGAACCTCCTTTCTCCATGAAAAAGATCGTGCCTTATCTCGCGCCAGAGTAAATCAAGGCGCAAATTCCTTGCTGGAACTCGTTGGGATGTCGCAGCGTAGCTGCATCTGCATAGGCGTCAGCATGGAGTGTCCAGTTCTTCAGATCACAATGACAACCCCGCGTGAAGGTGAGCGCCGTCGTCTTCCCCTGTGGATCAGTGGATGAAGCGGCTCCAGGAAGCCCATCGGTTGGTGGACGAGGTCGCCGAAAGGGCCAAGCGGGTTGCTGAGAGGGAGTCCGTGCCACCGTCGCTGCCGCGCGAACTGCAGCGCCGGAACGCCGAGATCTGGCACGTACCGTACACATGGCTTCCCTACCACCGGTGGCCCCAAGGCCCAAGATGAAGAGGATTGTGGCCATCTCCCATCTACAATTCTACACCAGCATTCACCTCGTCCTCGAGCATGGACGCCGCCACGCTGAAGGAGCGTGCGTCGGTGAGGACACGGGTGATGTTGACGGCCGCGGGCATGTGGAACTCGGACCGTCGGATGCCGTGAGGCCGTTCACCGCCAGCACGCTAAGGTTGTACAGCACCGCGGTAATGGCGTTGAGGACGGTGGCATTCGAATCCGGGGACGGTGCCAGCAAACGGACAACGGCAAGGGAGGAGCCCACTGTGGTGATATTGACGGCGCCGAGGTCCACGGGGGCGCGGCTGGTGGTTTGGAATAGCGTGGTCACAATCTTCACGGAGGCAGGCAAGCGGCGGATGTCGGCGGGGGCAAGGAACTCGAGTAGGACGTGGAAGCGGAGAACGTCGGCGAGGTCAGCGCCCGACGCGGCCACGAATGCGAACGACGACAGCCATTGTGGGAGGTTTCCCATTCGGCACGACAAGTAGCGTCAAGGACGACCGGCCCCCTCCCCTCGGCCGCTCCACCCGGTAATTCTGTCGCCATATATTTTCCTTTTCCGATGAAAGCAGCATGTGAAATTCCTGGTCCAGTCATAGACAATAGTGGCCAGCCCATGCCCAAGTATGCGAGGCCTGAGAAGCCTAAGAAGGCCCAACAAATTTTTCGGAGAATGTTATATGTTTACATGCATGGCGGATCATGTAGATCTCTAAGCCATGTTGCTATAGATGTCGACAAAATTCATGTCCATGGTGCAACGCACGGGCATATATCTAGTAAGATAAAGTTTATGAAAAATAAAATGAATAATAATCATATTCATTAAGTTTCACGTTTTATACATTGTATTGTATAACTAAATATTTTTGTCACATAATGAATGCACATAACGACCGTTAGTCTGTCTCACTTATGAGTGGACCCGCTTGTCGGTCTCATGGCCTGCTTCTTCTTCCTCTCACAGCAGCTCTTCGCCGGTGGCCGAGGAGAGGAGAGGCCGTGGCAGAGCTCGCGTCAGAACGACGGTGGCGGAGTCCGCGCGTGCCCGTGAGGCTGCGACAGAGCTCCCAGAGTCGTGGAAACCGAACCGCGACGGCGGAGTGGAGAGCATGCTCGCTCGCATCCTCTAGCGTCCTCCGCGCAGTGCTCTCCCAATGTCCTCCGTGCATCCGCTACTACCGATGAGGACAACGGCCGAACTGTTCATGCGGGATGGGAAAAAGAAGGGAAAGAACGAACTGGTATGCAATAACCAGTGGCAGGTGGGTACTTTTTGCAAAAAGTTGGAAGCCTGTCAATGATGTGCATGATCTGGATAATTTTGGCCTTAGATTCTTCAATGAGTAAGAGAAAAAGGCTCGAGAAGAGATCGGATCATTCATTTGTATGAAGTTGGATTGCTTTTATACACAAATTTGGGTGGACTTAGAGTAGGCATGACCGTGGGGTGGTTGAGGGGGTGGATTTATTTACTAAAGAAATTTTTGGTGTATTATAGAGGGGGTAGGGATATAAATTTGGGGTACGCGACTTAAAGTTATTATCTTTTTCCCTAGATTTTCCAACCATTTGCTATTCACCGCGTCTATTAATGAGATTCGGCGGCGTTCTAGGTTGGCGCTCTCGATGAGATTCAGCGACATTCTAGGTTGGTGCGTCTCTCGGCGAGATTCGATGGTGTTCTAGGAGGCCCTGCCAACTCTATGACAACCTCCATGTCTATCTCCCCGACAGGTCTTACTGGGAGGTGCTCTCAAGTTTTTGAGACGAAGAACGGGCTTTAAATCGGCTCTACCGACCGACTGGATGGTCTTGCTGATCTTGGAGTTTCTTGCTATGTGATAAGTCGTGTGCGACCTCGGCTGTGCTAGCCCTCGTTGTCGCTGGTGTGTGATCTGATTCGGCGTGAACATATTTTTTGGCAACTTCTCTAGGGAAAAAGTTGATCAATCTACTATCAAGATGCCTGAAGACAACAAGACGGAGGGTGATCCCACAAATCCATTCAATCCTACTAACATCATCCATCGTACAACGATCGATCAACTCTCAGAGGAATTAACTCTACAAGGTGGAGGAGGGGGAAAATGTTGCTAACCTACAAACCGCTCTAGCAAGTTGCTCGATGGATCCGCGAGGAGATAATGTGGCCAAGTACAAAGAGCTGTTTTTTATCTCTTTTTTCAAACTGAACTAACATGACTGTTTGAGACCCATGAGTACGAGAACTTTTAGACCTTGCCTAGTGAGAGTGTTAATTTGATATTCAGTCGCTTTCAATCCACTGTGAACAAGATGAGAGCCAACAAGCTACAGTACCCTCTAATGGTCATGAGAGAGCCCTCAAACTGCTACATGCCTTAGATTACCCTATGATGATCATGAGCCCTCAAACTGCTTCATGCCTTAGATTGTAGGGTGTGGGAACTCAAGGTAGCAGCTATATAGAATCACCGAGTCACCCAACTATGATACCTTACAGTTGACGATCTATTCAGCAAGCTAAGTCCACCGACATCGACAAACAATAGAGAGCCAAACTTTAGAGCCCTTCCACCCGAGCCATGACCTGTTGATGATGTCGAGTCCAAGTGGGTTGTCAACTAACCCTTCACCTTTGTGTTTTGCTTTGTCTTCTTTGGTTTATAATATCATTGCCCCTCTCCAGGACTAAGTTGACAAGGCAATGGCTAGGAACATGACTAGAACTCATGAGGAAGAGAAGAATCTGACCCAACTCGTGAGGAAGAGTAGTAGATGGTGGCCAAGAACTTGACCCGGAACTCATGAGGTAGAGAACCAGGTGGTGGGAAAGAAACCGACAAGAACTACTACCATACGAACTCGCTCCATCCGAGATAGAGAAGTAGCACGGGAAGAAGATGATGACCCGGACTCAACTCCTACCGTACAAGAATATGGAAATTGCTTACCTTTCGAGTTGATGTGGTATGTTTCTATTTATTAGATTCCCTATTGTTATTGGAAAAAGGAGCATTTGGATTACTAGTACTCCAAACGTTGGGCTCCGCAGATTTAGTACACCAAAAAACTGCTATTTATATCATTGATGCCTTCATTAGTATGCCATTGTTGAGGAGACAACATAGCGAAATTATAGAACCTTCCCCACAACTCATGATCATTGATAATTTTGCTAAATATATAGAATGAGTATATGAAAAAGCAGCATATGAAACTCAAAAAAAAAAGGAAAAAAAAGTGGCATAGATAAAGCAAAGCATAAATATATAGGATGAGTCAAACTAAGCCAATTAATAAATATCAATATGTGATAGTCAAAATGGAAAAGTGAGAGAACTGAGGATGCCGCCTAGAGGCGGGTGAATAGGCGTTTCTAAAAATTCAACCCTTCAAAATACGGAAACGATTGGAAACTCCGAATCAGAGAAATAAACCGCTCATGAGTTAGCTAACAGAGTAAACAAGGTATGTGTAAGGTATCTAGGAGCTAAAACTCTGCACCACAAAGGTTAGAAATGAGATTGAATAAAAATAACAGAGTCCACAAATACCGGACGTGTCCGGTATACACGGGTTCTGCCCGATCAGCTCTCAACTTGATCCTTTTGATTTCTCCTTTCACACCAATTTGCTTGCACTTAGTAGTAACCTGTTCTCAAGCTCAAGAAACACAAGTGGATCACAAATACTCAGTGAAAAGAGAGATCGAGACACACGATATGTTTTACCGAAATTCACCCTCCGGCGAGACCTACTCTCCGTTGAGCGGGCTGCAAGATGGATTTGCAAGATTGAATTAATCACTCACTAAGAGAGGGTTGGAGAGTGTTCTCAAGGCTCAAAAACATGTGAGAGAGTCAGCAGAATCAGCAGCCTCCAAAGGTGGAGGCTAAGTGATATTTATAGCCCCTTTGAAAAACTAGTCGTTATGTGACTGTTGGGCAATACCGGACACGTGACTGTATAGCCCCAACGGTCACTTTGTCAGTGACGCTCGAGACGTCGGAACTCTCGACGATCGCTGGAACTCCTGATCCCCGGAACTCCCGACTCACGTCGAAACTCCTGACAAGCCAAGCTGAGACAACGAAGGAATTGTTATGGCTGGGCAAATACCGGACACGTCCAAGTATCAATACCGGACACGTCCGATATTGCCAGACCTAAAGAAAACAAGTTGGCCCTTTTGTCTCTCAAACACTCAGAACTCACATGGGTTGGCTTGAGCACTCATGAATGATTATCTATCAATATGATGCATCCCTCTTAATAGTACGGCATACCTATTAACTCAAGATCAAATGAAAATAGAGTTTGAAGCACTTGAGTTGAATTTCCTGGAACCAAAATGCCATAACCTTCAATCTTCATCAAGTGAGGGTGTTAACGTGTTGATTTTGATTTTATCCTTGAGCATTGCCATCTTGAGCATTTGACTTGATTCTATTCAACATATGAGAGTTGGCTTCAAAGATATCAAGTAATCCCTTTATAAAGTCATCTAGAATTTGATTCTTCACTTCAATATGACCAACATGATTTGATTGGTGCCTTGACTAAATGCAAGTACTTTCTTCTTCACCCTAGCTAGGTTCCTCGGTCGCCAAGCCGTCGCTTGCCCTTCACCCTTGCTTAGTATCTCAAAGCCTTTCCTTAATATCTTCACCATCTTAAGACATCTATTCACACTTGGTGTCGAATCATTCATTAAGTTCATTTGTATACTTGTCTTTCATGTAGCAAGCTTGACACCATTCCATATGTAATCCTTCTTGTCTCATTAATTATTTTTCAATGTGCCTCCTTTCATATGAGTTGTCGAAATCCCACAATGAATAAGCCTTACATGAATTATATTTGCATTGTTGTCTTGTGTTTGAACTAGATTGTTTCCAACAATAATCATTTTGGCTTTCATTAAATATATGGGAGATAACCTATTTTTTGTTCACACTTAGCAAACGGGTTAGACCTTTAATCACGTTGTCATTCAATCATCCAAAATCCACTAAAGGGCTAGATGCACTTTTAAAAAGTAATTTGGAGCAAATGACATGATACAAAAGAATATTATTAGCCAGAAAGCCTGAAAAACCATGTGTCGCATGAGTAGAAAACATAAGTATCATCTTTTATCTGAACTTTTTCAAGATCTATTGGCGTCAACATATCATCACCATCTTCTGAAATAACGTAGGCTTCAAAATTCCATCTTAAATCAGTTTTAGCGAGGCGCAGTCTGCATTTTTAACCATACAAGATATGAGAATTAGATCTAGTTTTGACTTCAACACAATTTCCCTTAAAAATGTTTAGGCTTTAGTAACTTGAAATTGACTTGGAATAGTGGAAAGTAGATAATCAAAACAATAATAATATGTGGTTTCTTACTCTAGATAAATTATATAACTTAATAAAAGGATGAGAGATCTCTTAATCATGTCAGCAATATGATTCACTATTTCTCTTGTTGGCACATATTCTACACCTGCATTATGCGTTCTGACTAAAGTAAATCTATCAAATTCAGCATCAAACCAATGTTAGGTAAAAGGATATTCTATCAAATCCATAAGATTGTTTTCTTTCCTTTTTCTAATACTTATTTAGTTGTTGGAATATTTTGATGAATTGACACTTTTAGACCCATAACAGGAACTGCATAATTATTTTGTTAAGCATTAAACTTCTAACACATAGTAAAGCCTGTTTTTTAGTCTCTAAACTTATGTCACTATGTCATCCCGGTCCCTAAACTTGTTAAATGCTTATCTATGTGCCTAAATAGAGTCCAGGTCTCATTACCCCCTCCACTGTCCTTCCTCCTCATAGACTCCCCACTACGAGAGGGTGGTGAGCTACGCATGAGGGCTGCAGCAGTTGCGCTCATGTTGACCTCTTGTCACTAGCGCCATGCCTGCTCGTCATCGACCCCACCAAGCGTGTCAGCGCCAGCGACCATAGGCGAGAAGGGTGTCGGCATCAGCGACACAAAATGTGTTGGGGCAGGGGCGGGTCGAGCAAGCAGTAGCGGCTCAAGCAAGAGCGGCCAGGGGCCTGGGCGTGTGGTGGAAGGCTGAGCTCTTGGTGGTCTCGGCGGCGGCGTCCAAGAGGGCTTGTTATGGAGTTGTGCTCAATGCAATAATGCACACGCATACACTGTCCCATCCCCTCGAGCAGAGATGTTGACGGCAACGATAGCGACAGGCTGGATGTGTCAGAGCAGACATTCTAGGTTTTAATTTTCACTGCCAATAATACAAAATCTGGTAGTAAAGCAGAGACCTGATAGGACTACGGTGAGCTAGACCAAAACATTATTTAAGTACCTAGATGAGTGTTTTGCAAGTTAGAGGACTGGGATGACACGGTGGCATAAATTTAGAAACCGGTAGTGGACTCTACTCCAGTAATTATGTATCTATAGAATTATTAGTACATAACTTCCTTCACACCAGAAAGTAAATGGTAGTAACACAACAACAAAAAAAAGAAGCCAACAATCCTTATTGATGCCATCTAAGTAAAAAAAACAAAAAAAAGAGGACAATGCAAGCATGGCAACACTAACCTCATTAGTTCTCACCATGTAGGCTCAAGAAGCTTCCAGTATGCACACTAACTCGAGAGGAATGCCTTAACATCATCAGACTCGCGAATGTACTTGTTCTTGGGTCATAAATCTGAAGCAGTCCCATGGATCTAATAACCGTGACAATCCTGCCGTCCTCCAACACCAACAAAGGATGCATGGGTGAAAGGTGTCCAGAACGTTCAATCTGCACACTATACTGCTTGACCCAAAGGCCTTCCTCGGAGTCCTTCAGGAACCACAGGTCCATGACGCGGCTTGAACCATGGACAATGACCAAGGAACCATTCAGGTTGGCCAACGTAACCTGCTTCAGATACAAATTGTGCCGGCCGCCACCACCAACGAGGTCGCTGGGTCCCTTGATTCTTGGCCTCCATTCCTCCGCCTCGAGATCGAACCGGACTATCCAGCCTTGCTCATCGGCTCTGCGATTCACGGCGGCGAAATACGCCGCCACGCTTAAGAAGTAGACCATCCCACCGACGACCACTCTGGTCCATTCATTCCACACGAAAGACCTCGGAGGTCCCTGCATTCCCCTCCACCGTGCACTGCTGCTGAATGTGCAGACCTCAAACAGGTCGTCACGGTCGCTGCCACTGCCGTCGTGCCGTTGTCGAAATGGAAGCATCCGCAGCACCTTGAGCTCGCATGTTCCGGCGACCTGCCCAAACATGTGCACGGGCTCCCCATAGTCGCGCAGGCTGAACCCTCGCGCAGCGTGCTCTGGTGCGAGCCTGTCTGATAAATTGTGCACGGCTCCGGTGACCGGGTCGAGCAACCGGAAGCTGCCGCTGTCTATCGTCTTGACGCAAACGAGACCGGAGGCCGCCACGCTCACGACCATGTCGCTCGCGTTCCCTGCCGCCACGTGCCTGACGATCTGGCCCGACGACATGTCCAGGACGTCGACGAGGCTGTCGCGGTCCAGGTCCACGTCGTCGGCGTAGGACGCAACGATGTAGGGCTCCGGGCGTCGCGCGGCGTGCGCGGCGGCGAACCACGGGGCGGAGAGGAGGGACCGCCACGCCCGGCACACGGTGCGCAGCCGGCAGAGCTGCTTGCCCGGGAGACGCAGCAGGATCTCGCACAGCGCGTCCAAGGGCAGAGCGCCGGCGTCGCCGCCGCCACAGGCGGCGGGAGTGGCGGGCGCGGGAAGCCTGCGACGTTGCTGTGCGCGGCGCGGCTCCGGCGACGACATGCTGGATACGATCGAAGGCCTCGAGACGTACCTGCAGCATACAGTGACACGAGAGGTCGGATCGTATCGCGCAGGCTCGCTGTAGTTCGGCCGATCGGGAAGACACGGTCGCGAGGGCCGAATGAAGAGGGCATACCAGCGGATCGTGATGGATGTCGGTGCCGGATCCCACCGAAGGCGGCAGGGAGCGCGCCGCGCGCGGCGTTGTCAGGGGAGTTGGGACTCCGTACGTCGAGCGTCGTGGCAAGGCGGTGGCTCGGTGTTGATCCGCTATCTAGTTGATTCTGGGGATCTGGGACGAAACTGCCGCCGAAAGTCTCTCATGTAGCAGCATCTTGTGCCGTCGAAGCGACGAAAACAAAATGGACCTTGTGGGCCGGGAGAAACGGTCAAGCGCACACAGACACGAAGGCCTGCAGTGGATGGAATCCAGCCTGATATGCGCGCAGTGCGCTGGCAGGCCGCAGTGGCATTTTTGGTTTGTTGAGTTTGCCTGCCAGGGGCTCATGCTGGGCCGGCGTTGGCAAAAAAAAAAAAAAAAAAAAAAGCTTTGGCAAAAAAATTCGTCTAAACGACATTAAAAAAACCCGCCTAAACTGTACTAAGCGTTGCTTCCCTTAAAAAAAGATAATCATACGCCCGTCCCATCGGGATGGGCTGCTTCGCACGCCCCGTGCTGCCGGCCTGCGCGCCGTTGCTCGCTCCCGCTCGCACCCTCATCCACCTCGTCTATCATGGAAGGGGAGGCTAGGGAGGCCTACGCCTGCACCTGCGTTTGTGCCCCCATCCACCTCACACTGTTAGTAAGAAGGGGAGGCCTGCGCCACCGCAGTTCCCAACCAGGTTGGTCGTGACCGCCGGCGACAATGTGTTTCAAGTATTTCAAGCGTTTTCAGACATGTTGCAAGCCTATATTTCAAGTATTTCAGTTATTTCAGATGTATGTTTCAAGTGTTTCAACTGGATGTTGCATATGTTGCTATGGTTATACACGCATGTTTCAAGCGTATGTTTCATATGTTTTTCATATTTATGTTGCAAGTGTTTTATCTGGATGTTGCAAAGGTAGATCTGGATGTTGCATATGTTGCTATGGCTACACACGAATGTTTCAAGTGTTTATCTATTTTTAGACGTATATTGCAAGTGTTTTATCTGGATGTTGCATATGTTGCAAATGACTATGTTGCAAGTGTATGTTCTGAATGTTTTATCTATTTTAGGCGTATGTTGTAATTGTTTTGTCGGTGCGAAAAGTGACCAACTAGTAAATATTTATCGTTTTGCCGTATGTTGTGATCGGATGTGGCCTAGCACTCAATGACACATGGTTTATACTGGTTCAGGCAACGTGCCCTACGTCTAGTCTGAGTCGGCCGGTGACTTTATTCCTGAGCCTAGGTGCTTGAAGTTTGCTGTGGGGTTACAAACGAGTGAGAATAAGATGGGGGTACCAGAGGTCCGGTCGGACTCTGGACCGAAGGGCCGAGAGTGAAGGGAGCTCCTACGGGCGCTAAGTATTGGAACATATGCTCTGTGTTGCTTTAGAATGTCTAAAGCTAGTAGAGAATGAGTCGGAATGATCTGTGTGTTGTCTGTTGTTCGTTGAATCGATCCTCTTTTAGGAGAGAGCGCATCCCCTTTTATAGATGAATGGGATGGCCTTACAAGTGAGACAGAGAGAGTGTGTGCTACCTAGTCTTGTTGCCCACGCTGTCGGGTACGAGATGGTTTGTCGACGCCTCCAATATTGTTGACGCCCTGATGCATGTGGTTGGTTCCATCGTTTTCTTCTATTATGGCAAATGTCGGCGCCTACCATACTGTAGGACAAATATCGACGCCCACAACATTGTTCGCGTCCTGACATGTTTGAAAGGTTGCAAAGTACCCTTTTGACATGGCCTGACAGTACTGTCCTGCAGATGTGCATGGTACGGTCCTCGGTATTGCGGTTGACTTGTGCGCCTTATCTTATCTGCTCCGCCTGATTTCTTGGGTCCTCACCGAGCGGGCGTCCCCGTTCGGTCGTTCCTAGTCGGCTCCGATCGCGCCGATCGGAGAAGAGCCGCAGGTAGAGGTTTGGTGCCTTTGGGTCGAAATCAGAAGTGAGCGCCGCCCCTCCTTGGCCAGGCCTTCCGGTCGGAGAGAGCGGGTCGGAGTCGGAAGTGAGCGGCGTCTCTCCTTGGCCATGCCTTTCGGTCGGAGAGAGCGGGTCAGAGTCGGAAGCGAGCGTCGCCCCTCCTTTGCCAGGCCTTCCGGTCGCAGAGAGCGGGTCGGAGTCGGAAGCGAGCGTCGCCCCTCCTTGGCCAGGCCTTCCGGTCGAAGAGAGTGGGTCGGAGTCGGAAGCGAGCGTCGCCCCGAGAGCGGGTCGGAGTCGAAAGCGAGCGTCATCCCTCCTTGACCAGGCCTTCCGGTCGGAGACTAGATCACTCTTACGGCCTATCGTTAGGTATCTAGGCCGGCCCAGGAGTTTCTCGTCGTCCGCAATGTCATCTGCTAGGCCGAGCTTTTTGCTGGGAAACAGACCCATTAGGGACTCCGAGGTTATGAACCCGACATGTTTCTTCTGAGTGTTGCAAAAGTAGATCGTAGGGGGAGAAAGCCTAAGCCCTAGGTGGTTCAGCTGCTTCGACTCCCTGGTGTGGCGAAGATGGAGGTTGCGAACACGAGAGCGGCGGGGGCGTGATACTGTGGCGGATCGGCCGGGATGTGGAGCGGATGGGCGCAAGCACCTACCATCTGGCAGGATGGGTCACGGGGCTCCATGTTGCGTGCATTGGCCCCAAAAAAAAGCTTTGGTAAAAAAACGCCTAAACTGTAGTAGCGTTGTTTTCCTTAAAAAAAACTAGTCATCAAAAACTTGATACCCTACATCATAGAGCATAGATCAACGTGGAATGTAGTTCCTATATTATTTCTACGCATTTTCGAGTATAAATACTAGTAGCGGCAGCCGCAGTAGAGTGGTGATACGGGCACACGGTCCAAGGTTTGTTGGTGGACATTCAGAGCATTACTCAGTTGCCCGTCTCAAAGTCGACTTTGAGCTGTCTGATAAATACCCAACCAAGCATTTGCATGGATTGCAACAGGTCCTGACCATCTATAATCACAACTTGTTGCAACTAGCCCGCTTGTGAGCGTTGGATTTGATTGCAGAATGCAACCGCTAGAAGATGCCGTTTCTTGGCGTGTCATCAATTGAACTAATGTCATAATTGTGACCGTTTCGAGTCCAGGCCCACACAGTTTGATCCATTTCATTCCATCAGAACGGTTGGCTGAAAAGACAGTTTATTTGTCCCTATTATTTGATTCGAGTAAAACATTTACGACGGTGCTAACGTGGATAAGATGCTTAATTAAGTGCGTTCCTACTTATTGTTTGCTAACATGATAACAGAGCCTACTTAAGCACCAATAATTTGCAGTGTAATATAATGTATTCTAAAAATTTTTAGACAACTTAAAAGGAAATCCTCAAATGACGTATGTACCATATATTAAACCCAATTAAGGTGTTTCTCTTCAAATTATGGTTTTCTTCTTAACATTTTTTGTCAAATCTAGACATTAACACCATGTAGAATGCGCTATATTTCAGTATAAGTTTTAGAGGACGGAGAGAGTAGGGACTAATTTTTATACAGATGCTTGCGTACTAATAGTTTGGAATAAATCATTTTGCATGAACTTTGCAAAGTTGCTCCCCCTTCTTGTAAAGTTTGCATTTTTTTTGTTGCTGTGCTGTTGTCGTTGTTGTCGCTATGCTGCACACACGCCAGCCTCCTCCATGCCGTGCCGCGCATGACCTCCACAGCAAGCCCACGCGAGCTCCTGCACGGTGAGCCCGTGCTAGCTCCTCCATGGCGAGCTCCACAATGCCGCAAATCTCGTCGGAACGAGAGAGACGGAACCTGCGGGGTTGCGGGAGTCGGGCAGAGATGCTGCCGGCGATGGTGATGGAGACCAAGTAGTAGGCACCATGGTTGATTCGTGTGGTTGCGGGAGAAGAACTCGTGTAGTCGGCCATGGCTGTTGATCCGATCCGAGGGAGAAAAAGGACCACGGGCATGGCTATCGATCTGATATCCAAGGGAGAAAAAGGTGAGAAGAAAACAAAAAATAAATAAAATAATCTCTGATCCGTGGGTCCCATATATTGGGGGTTTATTGGTGATCTGTTGCAGCATCTTCTTTAGTAACCCCAAAAATAGTATTGGTGATCACTAATACCATCCTGTTAGAGATAAAGTATTGAAAAAACTGCTGGAGATGCTCTTAATAAGATGTCTTTATCTGCACTTACTATTAGTACAACAGCAGAGGCAGATGTTTTTAATTTCCGGAGGCGGATAAACCAACCGCTTCTAATAAATTATCATTGTTAATGGTTATGGACGGAGGCAGTCAACATGTCCATCTTTTTGGGACAGCAAAAACTGCCGATCGGAATGAATCGTCTTCGGTGTAATCTGCCGTACTCCTAGTACAACAACAAAAAAAGAATTACCAAGCAGATGACTTTCACGGTCCGGATATTGGTCCATACATATTCCGTCGAGCCCCATCAGCAAATTATTATTTTCTCAAATGGAAGCGGGACTTATATTAAATTTTACCATAGTACATTCCCAAATTACATATAAAAAATCAGAAACAAAAAATACATAATACTATCTAGATCTTTCATCATCTTCTTTCCCAACGGCTTCCCTCAAATGCCGTGGTCAAAGTGTAATCCTTGTGCCGAATCCAACGATCAACCATAAAACATTAGGCATGCCGTAAGATCCAACGGTTCGGAACTAGTACAAAACGCATCTAAATCGCTGAAAATATATCGGCAGTTGCATCGTCGGCACCACATAGGCAAATTATTAACTCTACACATATCTCAAAGCAGCCATCTGATTAATTAAACATTCTCTACGAATTAGCCAGTCATCCGGTGCCCGTTCCTTTGGTTTCCATGAGGGCGTCCTCAATGGCAGAGGAGAAATCGTCAGCTTACCTGGCCTAGTGTGGAAATAAAAAGGTACAAAATATATCAGCCATGGAGGTGGGTCAAGTAGCCAGAGACAGTACAGTTACCGGGAACTGTGCGAGACTAGCGAGATGCCAAGCGCTAGCGGCGAGTTTTCATTCCCTCTCTCTCCTCCACGTGATCCTTCCGGCTAGGGTAAAGATGGCAACGGGGAATTCCCCGTCGGAGGATAAGCCACCATCCCCGTCCCCGCGGGGGGGAATTTTCCCCGGCCCCGTCCCCATGAACAACCACGGGGAGCCTTCCTTCCCCATCCCTGATCCCCGGCGGGGATTTCATCCCCGCGGGGATCCCCGTCCCCGATACAACAACATACACATGCATAAATCTTGCAAGGTTGACAGATTCACACATGCATAAATCTAGCAGCAAGGTTCATAGATTCATAAAAGATCACAGATTCATAAATCATGTGATACTCATTAGTCTAATCAATCTAGCAACATAGTCTTGCGTGTATATATACTTCAGGGCTAATGGGCCTTTTCTTACATGGGCCTTGCGCCCCTGGCTACTGCGATTCGATGGTGCTGCTTCACGGGGCGGGGATGCGGGGATCGGGGTCGGGGACCAGGGTACCATCCCCGTCCCCGCCATCCCCGACGGGGACAACAATTCTACCAATTCCATCCCCGTGGGGATCAATTCTCCACCATCCCCATCTCCTAATGGAAGAATTCCCCGCGGGGAATCGGAGATCGGGTCCCCGTTGCCATCTTTAGGCTAGGGCAAGCTCCGAGCCCCTTGTTGGGGACGGCCTAAGGTCCGGCAAGGCGACAACACTGTGCGTCTGTGCTGTGAGCTCGCCGTCGTGGCGTCGCTGCACGCCGCCACCAAACAGAGCTCATGCATGTGATCGAGTAGGTCCGAGTCTCTTGCTGACGAATGACGATGTGCCGTAGCCCATAAGTCGTTGAGAAACCGGCACACGCCGGCAGGGTCATCCTCGCCGCATGCGGACGAGACCAGCGTCGTCGTCCAGTCTCCGGTGCTCACTGGTATTCTTGCGCTCGCTCGCTCTTCCACCAGTTCACCGCCTCGAGGAGCCAAAAACAGGCACCATGTCCATGCCTTTCTTTCGATTCCTCCTTGTTTCTGTTGGTGGGTGGTAACGGCGGCTGCTGCTGCAACAATGTGCTATGTTTCCATTGCTGAGCACCATGTGATACGGTACGACTTGTCTATGATCTAGCATCGTAGTAAGAACTGGAAGATGAAAGTTGGTGAAAAGGATCTTATTGCTCAACTTTTGCTTGAAAGTAGAACATGTGCTTACATAGAACATGTGCTTACATAGAATGGTTAGATAGTGAATTAATCATAACTGTTAATAAGAAACATGCATAAGGATTCACTACTAGTAATGCTTTTCACAAAAAAGAAACCAGCAAACCATAAAGCTTATCATATCATTTGGAGTCGGAAAATTATTCCCACTAGTCGGGTAAGTCTTGCGAGTATATTATGTACTCAGGGTTTATTTACCCCTATTGCAGGTGCAGCTTGAGGAATGACTGTTGTGTGGATGATTCTTCTAGTGGACACAAATGAATCCTTATATCTTATCGTTAGATGTTTATTTTAATTCCGTTGTTTAAATTCCGCGCTCTGAACTTGGTATTGTAATAATGTATTTTCGAGAACTCTTGTTATTTGAAATGGACTAAGTATTGTAAACTCGTACTCATTATTGGATCCTGGATGAAAAACATGGATTGTTCGAGTTCTCCCTTGGGGTGTGCTCGATGGGATCGTCTGATGTAGCTAGCTTTCGGGGTGCTTAGCGTCTAGTGGAAGACGAGCGCCTCCGGAAGCATGCTATTTCGAGCGGTTCTGCCACACCGTGCCCGCTACCGGGGTCATCATAGGTGGAGAATTTCAACTTGCTGAAGCGGGGAACACCTAGGCCCGGGCCCACGCCGTCTGCTAGGGTCGTCGGTGCAATGGGAAAGGACGGTCTCAATGGGAACACCGACAGGTTGAGGAGTGGGGATGGCGAGTGTGTGAAGGGAATTTGGTGGATGAGCACGGGCGACTCAGTGGTGGGTAGGGTCGCAGGCGACGCATGGGGCGGCGGATAGGGCTATCAGAAATGTTGTCGTCCCACACCCCGACAGGTCGTATGTATGGGGGCATGGTATAGGCGGGAGGTGGCAACTACTGGCCCTCCACGATATCAAGCGGGCAGAGAGGGCCGCCAGTTGCTGTGCAATTTCCACTATGGTCTTGGCGCTAGAGGCGGCAGGAGGCGCTGGTGGCACCGGTCGCTGCAGGTCGCCATCGTCAAAACCGAACATCTCTGATACGAGATTGGAAGAGCCCAGCGTCCGATGAAGGCTCCAGATAACGTAGCTGTGGGCAACCGGAGGCTAGGGATTGAACCCCCGGTGGCATGCAGGATCCGTGAGGCGAGCGCAAGGGAGAATAGGGAGAGAGGCCAGGAAGCCCGGCAAAGATTATTGCCTTCCTTCATTAATTCCATCGCAGTTTACAAATACTTATTCCCTGACCACTCAAACTCAGTCTAGATCTTAATTCATGGAGAAAGAAAAGGCAATGGTAAAGAATTAGCAACAATTAACATGTGTTTGGTTGAGGGGTTGAAGTGGTATGGGATGGGTTGGACCCAATTTTGGGAGTGTTTGGTTGGAGGAGCACAGGATTGGGTTCATCCCCTAAAGGTAGTATTCTCGTTAGGTGCGGGTTGGCCCGGTTCCTCCAAATCAAGCGGACTGGGACTTCGCGTGAGCGAGCACGAGCGAGCAGAGGCCAAGCAAGGCCGGGGGTGATGGCGAGCGAGCAGAGGCCGAGTGGGGCCAAGCGCAAGTGGCAGCGCGGGCGAGCAAGCGGAGGACTAGTGTGGCTAGCGGTGGTGGCACGGGGCCGAGCAAGCGGCACGTGGATGGTAGCAGGGGGCCAAGCGCAAGCCGCACGTGGGCCGAGCGCATGCGACACGGGGCGGCGACGTGTCTACCGCGTACGACCTGAGTGAGAGGAAGAAGGAGGGCATAGCGACCGATGTGTCGGGCCTATGTGGTAGGGACCTCAACCCACGTCCCATTTGTCTCACACCAAACAAAAAATGGGGATGAACCCAACCCACACAACCAAACAATAAACTGGTTCACTCCATTCCAAGAAATCAGGGATGGATCCAACCCAATAACCCAGGAAATCCCACAACCAAACACAAGCTTACATGCCTAGTCTCTACTATAATGGACCAATCAAAATTGTACTAGGTCCACCATGAAAAAGTCCCCCGCTGAGAGCCTCTAACCATTGTGCACCCAGGAAAATGCACACAGTAATTCATCTGCATTAAAATCAAGGGCTAATAAAACACCTAAACCAAATTCGATGACCACGATTAGATGTGGGATGCCAGGCTTCTCACCCCTGCGCCCTCCTCACATGCCGCACGTCGCACGTTGCGACCCACCGCGACTGCGATGTAACACTCGAAGCCAATCATCACCGAATAAAAAAACACATTCAAAACCTTCCGGGCCGCCGTCGCGCCGTTCGACGTTGAAACATTCTGATCGACCGCGCCCATGCCCACACCCTTCGTGGAGAGGAGGAGGAAGCCGCGGTGCCCGTACGCGCCCACGCCCTTCGTGTAGGGGAGGAGGAAGCCACGACGCCTCCGCGATAGAAAGCTGCACCTCGGTGCCTCCGCTTCTGCCTCCTCGCCTTCTCCTCTTCCTTACCTACGCCGCGGCAGATGCAACACATGGCCCTACCAACGGATGTGCGCGCGGCCTCCATCCTTTCCTACATTTGCCCCCGTTGATCCGCTGCAGCTGTTGACACCGCCTCCTCATCCTGCTCATCTTACATCTGGACATGAGAGCTGCCATTGGTGGACCTCCGGAAGGGGCACAAATCGGGACTCGGGTGCGGTAAGAGATGGACGGGAGGGCGGACATGCTCGGGGCCACGGTGCCCGTACGCACCCACGCCCTTTGCGGAGGGGAGGAGGAAGCCACGACGCCTCCGCGATAGAAAGCCACACCTCGGCGCCTCTGCTTCTGCCTCCTCGCCTTCTCCTCTTCCCAACCTGCGCCGTGGTAGATGCAGTGCACGACCCTACCGGCGGCTGCGCACACGGCCTCCATCCTTTCCTACCTTTGCCCCCGCTGATCCACCATAGCTGTCTGCACCGCCTCCTCATCCTGCTCTTCTTACATCTGGACATGAGAGCTGCCAATGGTGGACCTCGGGAAGGGGCATAGATCGGGACTCGGGTGCGGTCAGAGATGGACAGGAGGGGCGGACGTGCTCGGGGCCGTGGCCCCGCCATGCTCAGCATCTCTCCCCAAACTCCGACACAGTGAATTGGAGCTACGAATCGATAGACCCGGCCAACCTCCCCTGCCACCACGTTAGGCTCACCAGGTGATAGCTCAGGTACTTAGGTGTGCATTTCTTCTCCTTTAGTTTCCATGTTCCTTCTGATCCTTGTTTAAAAAAATGTTCCTTCTGATCTACATCTGGTTTAGTTTTTGGCTTTGCTCAGTTTATCTTCTTTGGGTGCCTTCCATGTACGGAACCGGAGAAATGAGGAAGCATGTTTTTTACTCCCCGCTAGCACCACGAACAGAGACATTGTTTTCCAGCAGGCTTTCTCAAGACAGTGTAAGTTTCTGTGCCTCAACTTCCCCATTGGCAAAAAACTGTTCTTAGACGTTCCCTATCCCCATCATGCTTCATGAGTCTATATGTACTACTAATCTGTTTGGTTATCATATATAGCATCCCCTCCCTAAGTTATATCGGATGGAGCTTCGTTGAAGTCCTGGCACAATTTTCTGTATGTGCTGACACCTTGGATTTTTACGGCGGATGGCATTTTGTCCATTTCATGTTCTGCTTACCCGACTGCGAAACATCAAATGATGCCATTTTGTTTATTTCTGAGGCTAGCGCTTCCTTCCCTTCTTTTCCAAATTCTTTTTTTATTGTTCTAATTCCTAATTGATAATGAACAGAAAGAACATCCTCTCGTGACTAATTTTTATTGTCCGGCCATCTTATTTTAGTGGTATAGTTGGGAATTAGCTGTTCGAGTTTGATCTTGGAAGCTATATGATCTGTCGTGGCGACTGATTCAGTTTTAGCTTGCTTTGTTCAGTTAATGATTGGAAAAATGATTAAGTTGCCTAAGCAGCTATCCGTATTTAGAAATCTTAATGCTAACATCAGTTTATTGGTTTGCTTCTTCCCAAAAAGAATTATTGGTTTGCTTCACAGCCAAATACATTAACACTATTTAGTACTTATCCTTCAGAATCCACCTGTATTAAAATGGTCCTAGGTTCAAAATCTAGGATGATGGCTCTATGCTATTTGTGTTTTCATTCTTCATTAAACGTCTTGCTGCCAAGACTATGGCTCTAACTGCTATAGCTTCTAGGCCCTACAACATCTACCACCGCTTATTATGCCATTGAATTGTTTGACGAAATGTCAATGTTATATAGTAGTATGCTATATAGCAATTAAGTCTGAGTTGTAGCTGGAACTTGAGGACAGATATTTTATTTTTTATAAGTGCAATGAATTTTTATTGTTGTTCTTCCCTTTCGTAAAATTTCATTGTGCACCTAGGAAAATGCACACAGTAATTGAAAATTGTACTAGGTCCCCCAGGAAAAAATCCCCCGCTGAGAGCCTTCAACCATTGTGCACCCAGAAAAATGCACACAGTAATTCATCTGCATTAAAATCAAGGGCTAATAAAACACCTAAACCAAATTCGATGACCACGATTAGATGTGGGATGCCAGGCTTCTCACCCCCGCGCCCTCCTCGCACGCCGCACACCGCGACCCACCGCGACTGCGATTTAACGCTAAAAGCCAATCATCACCGAATAAAAAAAACGCATTCAAAACCTTTCGGGCCGCCGCCGCGCCGTTCAACGTTGATACATTTCGATCGCCCGTGCCTACGCCCACACCCTTCGTGGAGAGGAGGAGGAAGCCGCGGTGCCCGTACGCGCCCACGCCCTTTGCGGAGGGGAGGAGGAAGTCGTAGTGCCCGTATGTCGTGGCGCGGCGCCGCCGATCTCCCGCGCCCACACCCTTCGTGGAGGGGAGGAGGAAACTGCGGTGCCTGGTGAGCTGGGTCTAAACAACGGCGAGATCCATGTGACCATCTAAAAGCTCTAGTTTGGTTTTGGTTAATTGATGAAACCCTGAGTGCTAACCTTGTTTATCAAAGTGATTATGAGATAGGTAGCACTACTCCAAGTGATGAAGCAATAGTGAAGATCATGACGATGGTGATGGCATGGTGATGATCAAATGCTTGAACTTGGAAAAGAAGAAAGAGAAAAACAAAAGGCTCAAGGCAAAGGTATAAATAGTAGGAGCTATTTTGTTTCGGTGATCAAGACACTTAGCGAGTGTCGACAGAATATGCTCGGCAGTCCACCGAGGGGTATCCCACGATGGTAGATTTGTCGGTGGGGGTGTGCGTAATCAGAAACCGGATGGTGACACAAGGCGCAGAGACATCGATTTAGACAGGTTCGGGCCGTCTGATCGACGTAATACCCTACATCCTGTGTCTTTGGTGTATTGTATTGATCTATATGAAGATCCGATCTGATGGATCGTTATAGATCGTATCCACTAGGGGACCCCTGCCTCTCCTTATATAGTCCGGAGGGACAGGGTTACAAATAAAGTAGCATATTTGGTACTATACAATATCTTGCGATGCACGCCGAGCAGCGCCGTGCACGCCTTGATCTTGTGGGCTGGGCCACCTCCGATGGTGCGGCCCATGTCTTGGGGGCCATACCCCCGTAGCTAGTCTTCAAGCCTGACAGTAGGTGACGTAGTCACGTGGTGCCAAGGTCATAAAGTAGAAGACCAGCCGAGCATGCAGCCAGTCCCTGGGCGTAGCCTCGAGATGAGAACAAACACATTCACCGCAAGGTGAAGTGTGCCCACTTAGTCCCCGAGCCTGCTGGAAGATGAAGAATGAATCTTGTAGCAGGGTCAAAGAAAAAGAAGTCTAAAAGCTTGCTGATGTCGTCCGACATGTGCGTATCAAGATCCTAGACATGCTGCCTAAGATCAGCACCTTGATCCGAACAGCATGGAGCAGCTTGATAGCACACCGACGAGACGCAACAAGATCCGAGCACCGAGGAGTCCCCGGCATAGCCGGTGATGTCCAACCAACCAGGGAGTTCCCAACGTAGCTGGCGATGACCGAGAATCGAGGAGCGAGGAGTCCCCGGTGTTGGCGGCGATGACCGAGCACCGAGGAGCGAGGAGTCCCCAACGTCGCTGGCGATGACTAAGCACCGAGGAGTGAGAAGTCCCCGGCATCACTGGCGATGACCGAGCACCGAGGAGCGAGGAGTCTTCGGCGTCGGCGGTGATGACCGAGCACCGAGGAGCAAGGAGCGAGGAGTCCCCGGCGTAGGCGGCGATGACCGAGCATCGAGGAGCGAGGAGTCCCCGGCATCGGCGACGATGACCGAGCACCGAGGAGCGAGGAGTCCCTGGCATAGGCGGCGATGACCGAGCACCGAGGAGCGAGGAGTCCCCTGTGTCAACGACGATGACCGAGCACTGAGGAGCGAGGAGTCCCCGGCGTCGCTGGCGATGTCCGAGCACCGAGGATTGAGGAGTCCCCGCCATCGTTGGCGATGGCATCGCTGGCAATGACCGAGCACCAAGGAGCGAGAAGTCCCCAGCATCGGTGGTGATGACCAAGCACCAAGGACCGAGTAGCGAGGAGTCCCTGGCATAGGCGGCGATGACTGAGCACCAAGGAGCGAGGAGTCCCCGGCGTCGGCGGTGATGACCGAGCACAAAGGAGCGAGGAGTCCCCGGCATCGCTGGCGATGGCGTCACTGGCGATGACCAAGCACCGAGGAGCGAGAAGTCCCCCGGCGTCGCTGGTGATGTTCAAGCACCAAGGAGCGAGGAGTCCCCGGCGTAGGCGGCGAGGTCCGAGCACCGAGGAGTCCCCGGCATAGATGGCGATGACCGAGCACCGAGGAGCGAGGAGTCCCCGGCGTCGGCGGCGATGACCGAGCACCGAGGAGCGAGGAGTCCTCGACGTCGCTGGCGATGACCGAGCACCGAGGAGTGAGAAGTCCCCGGCGTCGCTGGCGATGTTCGAGCACCGAGGAGCGAGGAGTCCCTAGCATAGGCGATGAGGTCCGAGCATCGAGGAGTCCCCGGTGTAGACGGCGATGTTCGAGCATCGAGGAGTCCTTGGTGTAGGCGGTGAGGTCTGAGCACTGAGGAGTGCCCTGCGTAGGCGGTGAGGTCTGAGCACCGATGTAGCTGACGATGTTCATGCGGTGAAGTGTGCCCAGAATGTCTGGTCGGCGACGTATGGCGTTATCTGGTCGGCGTTGACGAAGTTGCCTGGCCCTCGAGCTTTCTGAACTATCGTCATGGTGGCAGTCGCGGTTGTCACGACGCTGTTCTTCGCGATGATCTTGATTGTGACATGGCAGGTGGTCGGAGCAAGTAGTCCGGACAGCTCGCTTAGCGGCTCTAGCGGGAGAGTGGAGTCGTAGCAGAACAGACGTAATCTATGGCCGTGGCTGAGTAGACATGCCAGCTTTTTTCTCTCATACACGTACCAGTACATGCGTACATGTAGAACAAGGCTTCTTCAATAACTTGGTCCCATCCCATAGCTAGCTTGCACGGCTATTTGTTTATTATTTGATTGATTGCTCTTGGCTGATGGAAGCACCAAACGACGATAGGCTGCCGCTCTACCGTGCATGCACGTGCTTGGTCCCGATTGGATCTCGTTGTAACTCAGCGATATGCTTGTGTTCGGCTCGGCATCGTGATCACGATGGACTTGGATTAGGATGGGGCCAGCAGATCCAATCAAGAAGTGGAGCGCCGTGCGGGTGCCACAAAGGTTGACTCAAAGGTGGAGACCTTGAACGCCATCTGGCAAGTGAATGTGGTGGAGCTCACGAACGACATCTTGAGATCGGATGAAGTAGCGAGCTTGCTATACGAGCGCCTCCCCGACGACAGTCTGTGCAAGTTGTAGATGCACAGGGCCATCGCCGAGAACGTGCCGATGATCTTGAGGTACGCCATCTGATTCGCCGGAGGATCAAGCGCACACCACTACCTAGCGCGCCAACTATCGACAGAATATGCTTGGTAGTCCACCGAGGGGTATCCCACGATGGTAGATTTGTTGGTGGGGGTGTGCGTAATCAGGAACCAGATGGTGACACAAGGCGCAAAGACAGTGATTTAGACAGGTTCGGGCCGTCTGATCGACATAATACCCTACGTCCTGTGTCTTTGGTATATTGTATTGATCTGTATGAAGATCCAATCTGATGGATCGTTATGGGTCGTATCCACTAGGAGACCCCTGCCTCTCCTTATATAGTCCGGAGGGACAGAGTTACAAGTAAAGTAGCCCATTTAGTACTATACAATATCTTGCGGTGCACGCCGAGCAGCGCCGTGCACGCCTTGATCTTGTGGGCTAGGCGACCTCCGATGGTGTGGCCCATGTCTTGGGGGCCATACCCCCACAGCGAGTGTGATCACATTTAGGTTAGATAGCCATACTATTAAGAGGGGAGAAACTTGTATTGAAATGCGGTTATCAAAGTGCCACTAGATGCTCTAACTCATTGCATATGCATTTAGGATCTAGTGGAGTGCTAACACCCTTGAAAATGTTTGTGAAAATATGCTAACACATGTGCACAAGGTGATACACTTGGTGGTTGGCACATTTGATCAAGGGTGGTGAAGTTTAGGTGCAAGGGTAAGAAACTCCACCGGCAGAGTGTCCGCCCATAGAGTGCGGACAGTCCAACGGTGCCACCGGCGCCCTAGACAGAAAAGACAGAGGTCACTATGTGTGACCGGACGCTGGCCACGGTTGGACCAGCGCGTCCGGTCAGGTGTAACAGCGAAGACGCTGGCGTCGGTCAAACGATCGAACGCTGGTAGGGTGCGTCCGGTCAATGCTGACGTACGCTGACGTGAGGCGCACAGAGGAGATGATGAGTGACCGGATGCTGGGTGAGTCCGATCGGGCATGACCGGATGTGTCCGGTCGTGAAAATTCATGTTTGGAACCTTACTGGAAACGATCGGACGCTGAGGTCAAGCGTCCGGTCACTTTCTAACTAACACGTCCGGTCATCACTTGACCGTTGAAATCGGGTGATCGGCATTTGAAGCCGATGACACGTGGCGCACATCGCATGACCAGACGCTGAGGTCCAGCGTCCGGTGAATATGACCGTAGCGTCCGATCGTCCCGTGTTTAGTGCAGTGAGGAGCCCAACGGCTCTATTTCGTAGGGGCTTCTATTTAAGCCCTATGGCTGGCTCAAGCTCACTCTCTTGGGCATTTGCATTGACATAGCAACCTTGTGAGCTTAGCCAAAGCCCTCCCACACATCTTCATCATTGATTCATCATCTTTGTGAGATTGGGAGAGGATCCAAGTGCATTGCTTGAGTGATTGCATCTAGAGGCACTTGGTATTCGTGTTTTGCTGCAGATTTTGCTTGTTGCTCTTGGTGGTTGCCACCACCTAGACGGCTTGGTGCAACGGTGGAGGATTGGCACGAGTTGGTGATTGTTCGTGGCCATCTTCGGTGATTGTGAGGGGATTTGTACCTTCCCCGACTGAGCGCCAAAAGGTAACTCTAGTGGATTGCTCGTGTCATTGAGTTACCTCACTTGTGGGTAGGTTTTTGCGGTGTCCAATCATGTCGACGAGGTTTGTGCAACACCTCTTTGCCGCCGAGCCACCAAGTGTTGGTCGACACAATAGGGACGTAGCGTGTTGGCAAGCACGTGAACCTCGGGAGAAAATCGGTTGTCTCTTACCATTTGGTATTCTCCCGGTGATTGATTTAATATTCACCTTGTGATTGGTTCACTCCTCTACACAGCGGTATAATCACCCTACTCACTCATTTATATTTTTGCAAACTAGTTGTGGCAAGCTCTTTAGTGTAATTAGAATTGAGAGCTTGCTTTGTTATTTTAAGTTCATCTAGTGGAGCTCTTTAGAGTAACAAGTTTGAGAGCTCTTAGTGAGTAGTAACTTTGCAAGTTGTGTGCCTAGGAAGCATTGCAACTAGAATTGTTGGATAGGTGGCTTGCAACCCTTGTAGAGCTAGAGCAAGTTTGCTTTTCGCTATTTGTCATACTAATCAAATTGCTCTAGTTGATTTATAGATTTTTAAATAGGCTATTCACCCCCCCCTCTAGCCATATTAGGACCTTTCAAGTGGTATCAGAGCTGTGGTCACCGTTTGATTGAAGGCTTAACAACCTCGGTGTTAAATTATGGCTCAAGTTGTGTTCAACCATGTGGGGGGCAAACCACCGTTCTTTGATGACACATGCTATGATTATTGGAAGAGAAAGATGAGGACGTATCTTGGTTCAATCAATGATCAAGTATGGGAAGTGACCAAGAATGACTATGCTATCATTGATCCCTATGATCCCACCAACCAAGATAAGATCAACAAGCAATGCAATACAATGGCTCTCAACACCATATACAATGCCATTGATTCCAAGGTGTTTGAGCAAATCAAGGATTGTGAAAGAGGAAATGAGGTGTGGAAGAGATTAGAGGAAACATATGAGGGCACACCGGCGGTGAAGAGTGCCAAATTGTATATCCTCAAGGATAAATTGACAAGCTTCAAGATGAAGGAAGATGAGAGCATTCCGGAGATGTTCCATCGTTTGCAAGTGATTGTCAATGATTTGAAGGCATTGGAAGAGAAGATCAAGGATGATGATGTCTCTCATCGATTCTTGATGTGCCTACCTCCAAGATTTGAGATGTTGAGATTGCTCATCATAAGAGGAGGATTGAAGGAGATTACCCCCAACCAAGTACTAGGTGATATCATGACACAAGAGACATACCGTGTGGAAAGGGAGGGGGATGACAAGGAGGACAAGAAGGAAGAAGAGGACAAGAAGAAGAAGAGTGTAGCATTTAAGGCTAGCTCATCATCATTCAAGAACAAGGGCAAGTCAAAGAAAGAATCAAGTGATGATGATAATCTTAGTGACATTGATGATGAAGCCATGGCTCTATTTGTGCGCAAGATGGGCAACTTCATGAAGAAGAAGGGCTATGGTGCAAGAAAGAGAAGAGATCACACCAAGAGCAAAGAGTATGTGAGAAGATGCTACAATTGCAAGAGCCCCGATCATGTTGTAGTAAATTGTCCCTACAATAGTGATAATGCTGAAGATGAGAAGAAGAAGCACAAGAAAGATAAAAATGAAAAGAAGGAGAAGAAGGAGAAGAGAATGACCTTCCAAAAGAAGAAGAAGGGTGGAGGCTATGTAGTCACTTGGGATAGTGATGGTTCCTCGGATGGTGATAGCTCTAGTGATGATGACAAGAAATCTATCAAGAGAGCACTAGCAAGTATTGCCATCAACAAGAAGCTCTCCATCTTCGACACTCCATCGACATGTCTCATGGCAAAGCCTACCAAGGTAAATTATGATGAGAGTGATGATGATGAATGTGAAAGTGACTCTTGTAGGAATGATAATGATGATGATGAGGATGAGGAGTACACCAAGGAGGAGCTCTTGGACATGTGTGAGCAAGTGCACACTTGCAATGAGATGAAGAGAAAGGAGTGCAAAGAATTGCACAAGAAAGTAAAATTTCTTGAGCAATACTTTGATGAGCTCAATGCTACTCATGAGAGGCTAATGGAAGCCCATAAGAAGCTTGGCAAAGCTCACTCTAAGCTTGAAAAGGCTCACTCATCTCTCATTGAGCAAGTCAAAGTGGAGAAAGCCAAGAAGGAGCAAGTGATCATATCATGTGATGTGGGACTAACATGTGATCTTATTGATGAGTCCATTTTAGTTGCTCCCACTAACCCCTCTTGTAGCACTACCACTTCTACTTCACCCTTGAGTGATGGAATCACTTGTGATGCCTTACTAAAAGTGGAAAATGAGACCCTCAAGAAGGAGGTGAATGAGCTCACTCGTGCCTTAGGCAATGCCTATGGTGGTGATGCCCGCTTGCTAAAGTGCTTGGGTAGCCAAAGGTTCTCTCTCAACAAAGAGGGATTAGGCTATACCCCCAAGAAAGGCAAGGCAGCCTTTGTCACTCCCAAAGCTAGCTTTGTGAAGGGCAATGGTCGGTTTTGCAATAGATGCAAGCAAGTTGGGCATATAGAGCAAAATTGCAAGACTAACAAGAACAAGCTACCTAATGTATCCTCAATTAAATTTGATTCTTGTTACATGCTTGTTAAGGGTGCCAACGGTGTGAAAGCTAAATTCATTCGTACACTAATTGTGGGCCCAAAGAAGAAGGTCATTTGGGTACCAAAGACCTTGGTAACTAACCTTCAAGGACCCAAGCAAGTTTGGGTACCTAAAAAGAATTGATCTTCTTTTGTAGGTCAATTATAAAGCCAGAGGAAGGCATTGGGTGCTTGATAGTGGGTGCACACAACACATGACCGGTGATCCAAGAATATTCAATTCAATCAATGAAAACAAGAGCTATGGGATTGATAGTATCACATTTGGTGACAATGGCAAAGGCAAGGTCAAAGGGCTTGGTAAGATTGCAATATCCAATGACTTGAGCATTTCCAATGTGCTACTAGTAGAGAGCTTGAACTTCAACCTATTATTGGTAGCTCAATTGTGTGATCTTGGTTTCAAGTGCATATTTGGTGTGGATGATGTAGAGATTATAAGTGTAGATGGCTCTAACTTGATATTCAAAGGATTTAGATATGAGAATCTATACTTGGTTGATTTCAATGCTAGAGAAGCTCAATTGTCAACATGTTTGATCACTAAGTCTAGCATGGGTTGGTTATGGCATAGAAGGCTTGGTCATGTTGGAATGAAACAATTAAACAAGTTAATCAAGCATGACTTAGTTAGAGGCTTGAAAGATGTCACTTTTGAGAAAGATAAGCTATGTAGTGCATGTCAAGCCGGAAAGCAAGTTGGTAACACACATCCTAAGAAGAGTATGATGAGCACATCTAAGGCATTTAAGCTAATGCATATGGACTTGTTTGGACCAACCACATACACTAGCATTGGTGGAAACAAATATGGATTTGTGATTGTGGATGATTTCACTAGATACACATGGGTATTCTTTCTAGTGGACAAGAGTGATGTGTTTGCAACATTCAAATCATTTGTCAAAGGCATTCACAATGAGTTTGAAACAACCATCAAGAAAGTTAGAAGTGACAATGGTAGTGAGTTCAAGAACACAAGAATTGATGAGTTATGTGATGAATTTGGAATTAGACATCAATTCTCGGCCAAGTACACTCCTCAATCAAATGGCTTAGTTGAAAGGAAGAATAGAACTTTGATTGACATGTCAAGATCAATGTTGAGTGAGTACAATGTGAGTCATTCATTTTGGGCCGAAGCAATCAACACGGCTTGCCATTATAGCAACTGACTCTATTGTCACCCCATGATGGAGAAGACACCTTATGAGCTTTTGAATGGAAGAAAGCCCAACATAGCATACTTTTGGGTTTTTGGTTGTAAATGCTACATATTGAAGAAAGGCATTAGATTGAGCAAGTTTGAAAAGAAATGTGATGAAGGTTTCTTGCTTGGTTACTCCACTACTAGCAAGGCTTATAGAGTTTGGAATTTGGCTAGTGGTACTCTTGAGGAGGTTCATGATGTGGAATTTAATGAAACAAATGGTTCCCAAGAGGAAGATGATAATCTAGATGATGTAGGAGGCACTCAATTGGTCAATGTAATGAAGAACATGGACATTGGTGACATAAGGCCTAGAGTGGTGATTGATATTGAAGATGACAAGAATCAAGTGCTCTCTAACTCAAATGTGCAAGCTAGTGGCTCTCATGATCATGTTGAAGCAAGTACTAGTCATGGCAAAGTGCAAGATCAACAACAAGTGACTAGTTCATCATCTCAACCAAGTGATCAATCAAATGCTAGCAATCAAGTGCAAGTGCTTCAACCAACCAATGTTGCAAGAGATCATCCATTGGACACTATCATTGGTGATATTTCAAGAGGTGTGCAAACTAGATCAAGACTGGCCTCATTTTGTGAGCATTTCTTATTTGTGTCATCCATTGAACCTAAGAAGATAGATGAAGCTTTGATGGATGTTGATTGGGTCAATGCTATGCATGAAGAGCTAAACAACTTTACAAGAAATCAAGTATGGGAGTTAGTTCACTAGTAGAGAAACGACCTTTGATCCACTTTGAAATTTGGCTTTAGTCCCATTATTTTTCGCGCCCGGGACTAGAGAAACCTTTAGTACCGGTTGGTAGCTCCAACCGGGACTAAAGGTCCCTCCCCAACGGCTACTGCGGTAGGCTTTTGCTGCAGGGGGCCTTTAGTCCCGGTTGGAGCTACCAACTAGGACTAAATGTTAACTTTTACTCCCGGTTGGTCCCTCCAACCGGGAGTAAAAGTCTACTCTTGGCTGGAGGCTCCGTCCGGACCTAGAAAGGGACCTTAAGTCCCGGTTGTTGTCTTCAACCGGGACTAAAGGTCTCCAACCGATTGAGCTCTGTGGAGTGTCAACTACAAATCATCTACAGAGGCATCAACAGACTAAGAGCAACCGGGACTACAATCGGTTGGAAGGAAATTTAGTCCCGGTTGATTAAGAGCAACCGAGACAAATCCACCATATTGACTAAGAGCAACCGGGACTACAATTGGGACTAACAGCTGATTAAGAGCAACCGAGACAAATCAACAACCGATTGAGCTGTTAATTGCTCTGTGGCCAGCAATTCCAGCAGTTTTGGTTTTTGATGCAGGTGAGGCATCAACAACCGGGACTACAAATCAGCTGATCAAGCAGGTGAGGCATCAACAGAGGTAAAGCTAATGCAGCCTCGATGGGCTGGCTCGACCTGAAGCCCATACATAGGAGAGAGCATATACCAGAATGGAATTGTTGGTCATTCCCACCTATTAGCACCACCTCGCTTGCTCGGAAGAGTGAAAGCTAACTTAAAAGCTTAGCTCTCAAGCCATGCAGCACGAACTTGAACAGGATCTGTTTTATAGGATTGTACCGCTGCATTCTTGACTAAAGGTCCTTCGTACTATAGTTTATACAAAATGTTTGAACGTATATTCTAACCGCGTAGAATGCGTATTCGAAAACCTTGAAAATAGAAACAAAAAAAAAAGAAAACCTTTAGTTCGGTAGCAGTGTAGAATGTGTATTCGAAAACCAAAACGAATCATCAATTGAAAATAGAAAAAAAAGAAAATAGAAATAGAAACAAAAAAAGGAAAATAGAAATAGAAAAAAAAAACCTTTAGTCCCGGTTGGTAATACCAACCGGGACTAATGGGCCGGCCCACGTGGCCAGGCCGGGAGGCCTCTTTAGCCCCGGTTGGTATTACCAACCGGGACTAAAGGTGGACCTTTAGTCCCGAGCATGAAACCGGGACTAAAGGAGGGACCCTTTAGTCCCGGATTCGTGCTCCTAGTTCCAAAACTGGGACTGAAGGGGGTTGAGAACCGGGAGTACAGCCCGTTTCTCTACTAGTGGTTGAGAGGCCTAAGGATCATGATGTGATTGAAACAAAGTGGGTCTTTTGAAACAAGCAAGATCAAGATGGGATAGTAATAAGGAACAAAGCAAGATTAGTGGCACAAGGTTACACTCAAGTTGAAGGTCTTGACTTTGGAGAAACATATGCCCCGGTTGCAAGATTGGAAGCAATTAGGATCTTGCTAGCTTATGCTTGTGCCCACAACATCAAGTTGTACCAAATGGATGTGAAAAGTGCATTTCTAAATGGGTACATCAATGAGCTTGTGTATGTTGAGCAACCTCCCGGTTTTGAGGATGAAAAGAAACCCAACCATGTGTATAAGTTGAGAAAGGCTTTGTATGGATTGAAGCAAGCACCTAGAGCATGGTATGAGAGATTGAGGGACTTCCTACTCTATAAGGGATTCAAGATGGGAAAGGTTGACACCACTCTCTTCACCAAGAAGCTTGGAAAGGACTTGTTTGTGATGCAAATCTATGTTGATGATATCATTTTTGGGTCAACAAATCAAGAATTTTATGAGGAGTTTGGCAAAATGATGGCTAATGAGTTTGAAATGTCCATGATTGGAGAGCTTAGCTACTTCCTTGGTCTTCAAATCAAGCAAATGAAGTATGGCACATTTGTGAGTCAAGGCAAGTATATCAAGGACATGCTCAAGAAGTTTGGAATGGATGATGCTAAAGCTATTAGTACACCAATGGGTACAAGTGGAAGCTTGGATAATGATGCTAGTGGCAACATGGTGGATCAAAAGATGTATCGATCTATGATTGGAAGTCTACTCTATGTGACTGCATCAAGGCCGGATGTGATGTTTAGTGTATGCATGTGTGCTAGATTTCAAGCCTCACCAAGAGAAAGTCATTTGAAGGCGACTAAGAGAATATTGAGGTACTTGAAGCATACACAACATGTTGGATTATGGTATCCCAAAGGAGCAAGATTTGAGTTGATTGGATATTCGGACTCCGATTATGCGGGATGCAAAGTTGAGAGAAAGAGTACATCGGGCACATGTCAACTATTAGGAAGATCACTTGTGTCTTGGTCATCAAAGAAGCAAAATAGTATAGCACTTTCAACCACCGAAGCGGAGTACATTTCGGCTGGTAGTTGTTGTGCACAATTACTTTGGATGAAGGCCACTTTGAGTGATTTTGGAATCAAGTTCAAGCAAGTGCCATTGCTATGTGACAATGAATGTGTCGTAAAGCTCACCAACAACCCGGTTCAACACTCAAGAACAAAGCATATAGATGTCCGTCATCACTTCATAAGAGATCACCAACAAAAAGGGGACATTTGCATAGAGAGTGTGGGCACCGAAGATCAACTTGCCGACATATTCACCAAGCCACTTGATGAGAAAAGGTTTTGCAAGATAAGGAATGAATTGAACATACTTGACTTCTCCAATATGTGTTGATGCACCCCCACTATATGACATGCCTCTCCTTCGAGCAAAGCAAGGTAAAATTGATTGACATGTCATCCATCCATCCATTGCTAAGGACTTGTTTAGTGCATCTAGTCATTCCTATCATGTCCTAGGCTCATTCATGAAAATCAAATGAATTTGATGCTTGTATGGTACCACTATTTCTTGTATGTTTGAAATGATCTAGTGGTAGCATATGACATGTTTGTGGGCTTGTATGCCTAGTGTTTGATCTAGAAAATAAGCTACAAGTGTTTAACTCAACATGGTACAAGATAACCCTTATTTGGAGGTGTGAAGAAGCTTGTCCTTGGATCAAACTGAGTTAAATATCTCTTGCAAGTAATCTAGATTGAACCAAAGGGGGAAAATGATCCTCATTTCACATGGTTTCACCCCAACCTATCTATAATTTGAGCTCACCTTTTGAGCCAATTGTTGACAAAGGGGGAGAGAAATTCACAAAGATAGTAAGATAGGAGGAGCAAACAAATGAAAAGACATTGTAAGAGGATCAATAAAAAATGTACACAAGTAGGGGGAGCAAGCTCATAAACTTGTATGTTGCATTTTGATGAGCATTTCATATATTTGCTTGCATGGCACAAGTTTTAAAATTCAAGATCCATGCTTGTGTGGTGTATGCTAATTGTAGATTTGAATGATGAAATGAAAATATAGCATGCATAGGTCATCTAATGATTTCATTCCCATGCTTTTACAAGTGGTATCTAGCTATCAAGTGGTATCTAGCTAAAGTAACTAGAACTATGTTCATTCTATTGAAACTAGACCCTTGCTTGTAATATTGATCTCATGGGGTATTCTAGTTTTTGTGTATGTCTAGTTACTAACGGTGCTAAGGATGGTATATTGGTGCACTCCGATTGATATCACGCTTCAAAGGTCCATCTCTTATACCTTAGCATCATTTGGTAGAAATTGACTCCTATATTTCCTATCTAAGCATATGTGCAAAGCTACAATCCAAACTCTTAGCACATATGTAGGGGGAGCAATTGCTACCATATGGAGTTCATGAAACTTGTCCATATCCTTTACACATGGTAAATATGCTTGGACAAGCAACATGGATTCAATTAAATTTCAACTCATATCTTTGTGAAAGGGTTGTCATCAATTATCAAAAAGGGGGAGATTGAAAGCTCTAGTTTGGTTTTGGTTAATTGACGAAACCCTAAGTGCTAACCTAGTTTATCAAAGTGATTATGAGATAGGTAGCACTACTCCAAGTGATGAAGCAATGGTGAAGATCATGACGATGGTGATGGCATGCTGATGATCAAATGCTTGAACTTGGAAAAGAAGAAAGAGCAAAACAAAAGGCTCAAGGCAAAGGTATAAATAGTAGGAGCCATTTTGTTTCAGTGATCAAGATACTTAGCGAGTGTGATCACATTTAGGTTAGATAGCCGTATTATTAAGAGGGGAGAAACTCGTATTGAAATGCGATTATCAAAGTGCCACTAGATGCTCTAACTCATTGCATATGCATTTAGGATCTAGTGGAGTGCTAAAACCCTTGAAAATGTTTGTGAAAATATGCTAACACAAGTGCACAAGGTGATACACTTGGTGGTTGGCACATTTGATCAAGGGTGGTGAAGTTTAGGTACAAGGGTAAGAAACTCCACCGGCAGAGTGTCCGCCCGTAGAGTGCGGACAGTCCGATGGTGCCACCAGGGCCCTAGACAGAAAAGACAGAGGTCACTGTGTGTGACCGGACACTGGCCACGGTTGGACCGGCGTGTTCGGTCAGGTGTAACAGCGAAGACGCTGGCGTCGGTCAAACGATCGGACGCTGGGTCGCTCTACGACCGGACACTGGCAGGGTGCATCCGGTCAGTGCTGACGTATGCTGACGTGAGGCGCACAAAGGAGATGATGAGTGACCGGACGCTAGGTGAGTCCGATTGGGCATGACCGGACACGTCCGGTCATGAAAATTCGTGTTTGGAACCTTACTGGAAACGATCGGACGCTGAGGTCCAGCGTCCGGTCACTTTCTAACTGACATGTCCAGTCATCACTTGACCGTTGAAATCAGGTGATCGGCATTTGAAGCCGATGACACGTGGTGCACATCGCATGACCAGACGCTGAGGTCTAGCGTCCGGTGAATATGACCAGAGCGTCCGATCGTCCCGTGTTCAATGCAGTGAGGAGCCCAATGACTCTATTTCATGGGGGCTTCTATTTAAGCCCCATAGCCGGCTCAAGCTCACTCTCTCGGCCATTTGCATTGATATAGCAACCTTGTGAGCTTAGCCAAAGCCCTCCCACACATTTTCATCATTGATTCATCATCTTTGTGAGATTGGGAGAGGATACAAGTGCATTGCTTGAGTGATTGCATCTAGAGTCACTTGGTATTCGTGTTTTGCTGCGGATTTCGCTTGTTGCTCTTGGTGGTTGCCATCACCTAGACGGCTTGGTGCAGCGGTGGAGGATTGGCACGAGTTGGTGATTGTTCGTGGCCATCTTCGGTGATTGTGAGGGGATTTGTACCTTCCCCGGTGGAGCGCCGAAAGGTAACTCTAGTGGATTGCTCGTGTCATTAAGTTACCTCACTTGTGGGTAGGTTCTTGCGATGTCCAATCGTGTGGACGAGGTTTGTGCAACACCTCTTAGCCGCCGAACCACCAAGTGTTGGTCGACACAACAGGGACGTAGCGTGTTGGCAAGCACGTGAACCTCGGGAGAAAATCGGTTGTCTCTTGCCATTTGGTATTCTCCCGGTGATTGATTTAATATTCACCTTGTGATTGGTTCACTCCTCTACATGGCGGTATAATCACCCTACTCACTCATTTATATTTTTGTAAACTAGTTGTGGCAAGCTCTTCAGTGTAATTAGAATTGAGAGCTTGCTTTGTTATTTTAAGTTCATCTAGTGGAGCTCTTTAGAGTAGCAAGTTTGAGAGCTCTTAGTGAGTAGTAACTTTACAAGTTGTGTGCCTAGGAATTATTGCAACTAGAATTGTTGGATAGGTGGCTTGCAACCCTTGTAGAGCTAGAGCAAGTTTGCTTTTCGCTATTTGTCATACTAATCAAATTGCTCTAGTTGATTTATAGATTTTTAAATAGGCTATTCACCCTCTCCCTCTAGCCATATTAGGACCTTTCACCGTCAGCGACATTGCCCAGGTACTTAATTATAAGTGCAAATCTCTCAGATATGCCATGAATCTTAGTCACTGCAATTTACAATAGCATCTTGCTACTCAGAGCGCCGACCTCGCGTCGCCGCACAACGTGCAACCTTCATCTACCTGAACGACGACACGCTTTCATTGCTATATTGCCTTAGTTTGCCGGACGTGGTGAGGAAACCCTGCTGCCCGTCGCTACTGCCGGCTGGCCGGCCATAACCGCGGCGCCGCGACGAACGCGCAGCAGGCCACTAAACTCAGGTGGCCCGGCTGCATCTACGGACTAGCCAGCAGAAGATCGTGCTCTGTCTGGTTTCAGTTTCAGTTTTAGTCATGTGGTAGAATCTGATAATATGCAAAAAAAAAAAATTGCATTGAGTTCAAATAAAGTATCTTCGTAAATATGGAGCCGTTTTCTTTCTTAAGTTTTTTCATCTCTCCGGTCACTTTTTTTCCACCATCTAATGGATTAGATGTCGACAACATTTTTTTATTCTAGATCAATATGTACCAGTGCCAGTGTGCAACACTGCAACTTGACTGATATAAAAAAAATACTAAATTTGGAGATGTGGAGATGTCTGGGTTTTATGCATCTGACGTCGCAACTTGCTTGAAACATTCTTAATTTTTTACCACAGCCTACACATGCGATAACATGACACCTCGACAAGTTTCATAATTTTTGGACTTCGTATGGACTTTATATAATTTTAAAACACTTTTCTCGCAAGTGGCTCATCATGTTACGTGAAGAAGATCTGCGAAATTTGATGCGAGTTCGTGGATAGAGACTCAACATACACCAAATACCATGAATAACATTTTTCGAAGCACTAGATTACAATATTCCATGCACTTGCAGTTCAAATTTGAATTATATATAAAAATTCAACATAATCAAATTAATCAACCAAATATAACAAAAAAACTAGAAAAAGCACCAAATTTGAACATGAAGTTGTAAACAATGTAGGCGGGCCCAACAAAAAATTTGGGGTCAAAAAAATAAAAAAAAAATTGAAAATTTGCCGAGTGCCAGCTTGGCACTCGGCGAAGACTGTCTTTGCCAAGTGCTGGGCCAGGGGCACTTGGCAAAGAATTTTTTTTAAAAAAAATAAAAACATCTTTGTCGAGGGCCCTGGATTTTGGCCTTCGGCAAAGGACCAAAACCTAAAAACCCGGGGTCGGCCCAAAATCCCTCTTTTTCCTTCCGGCCCGTGCCCGCGCGCGGTTCCGCACCCCCGCCGCCGCTCACCTCGCCGCCCCGCGCCTGGCCGCCCCTCCCCCGACCTCAGCTCCCACCGGCGGTCGCCCCGCGCCCCACGCTGGCCCCCCTCTTCCACCCCAGCCACCACCGCCGGTGGCCCCTGTAGCTGCGCCCGGCCGCCCCGCGCCCGGCCGGCCCTCCTCCCCCCAGCCCTCCTACCCCCGCGCCGGCCCCTACCGACGGCCCCCTACGCCCGGCCGCCCTGTCCCTACCGCCACCCCGGGCCTAGTACCTTGAGGTAGACGAAAAACATTAATAATGATTCATTTTGAGATTAAGTCAGTTTAATTTTATCTTTTTCTATGTCAAATAATCGATGACTTGTAGGTGATTCCCTGGTGGTGCCGATCCCAATCCGTGTGCTGGGAGATGATCGTGGACAGGTGGTTGTCCAACGACTTCGCTAAGAACCACGCGAGGCAGCAGGACCAGCGTCTGCTGAGGCGAGGTGCTACTCACCATCAAGGCAGCCGCAGCCTCCCCGCCTACAAACAAGCATATGTAAGTGATTTCTTTTATCTTATTTGATGCTGAGTTCTGCCTTATTTCTCACCATCTTGTCGTCTTACTTGCAGGAGGCTACACACCCGGGCGTGGAGGTCTCGGAGTTCTCTGCGTGGGCTATGTCCCACATGGGCAGGGCGTCTTCCTCTGTCTCCTTCGACCCGTCTGCCCCGCGCGAGGTGTACTCTGACCCGACCGTGCACACTAAGGTCCAAGAGTACACCTCAAAGGTGAGGGAGGTCCATGGGGAAGATTACGATGTGCACACTGAGCCCATTGATGCAGAGACCATCATGAGGCTAGGAGGAGGCAAGAAGCATGGGCGGTTGTGGATTGCAGACGGCGCCATCGACTCCGCCACTGTTCCCTCTCTCAATGTGCTCCGAGCACGGAGCACGAGCTCCAGCTAGCCCATACGCCCACGGCCAACTCCGTCACTACAGCGGGTCGACGATCTCGAGGTACGTCCTGTTTTACTCGTCGTACGTTCATCTTTGCACACCTAAGTTACATTTGCATTACTGAAACATTGAAGTTTGTATTGCAGGCCGAGCTGTAGGCCCAGAAGCTCGTGGTCGAGGCTCAGAGCGCGCAGCTGTAGGCCCAGAGGGAAGCGTTCGCGGCCCAAGACAGGAGGATGCAAGAAATGGAGGCCTTCATGCGGAGTGTCCAGCAAGGGGGTGTACCTTTACCGTTGGCAGCTCCTCCACCGCCTACTCCTACAGCCACTCCTGTAAGTATGAAAGTTTACTCTTACTAGATGCTTCCTTGACATACAACCATGGTTGACATACAAACTTACTATATGCTTGACATAGAAACTTACTAGATGCTTGACATAGAAACTTACTACATGCTTGCACTAGCTATGACATACAACCATGCTTGACATTCTTAATTTACTAGATGCTTGACATAGAAACTTACTAGATGCTTGCACTAGCTATGACATACACCAATGCTTCACATAGAAACTTACTAGATGAATCTCACACATGCAACCTCTTATCCTTTTTGCAACTTCCGTCGGCGGGTTCGAATAACCCCGCTCATGCGTCACCGAATGATGGAGCCTTTGCTTCACCATCATGTCATAGGCCGCCTTTTTGAGGAGTTGTGCTTCGTCATGTGCTTGGACTTGAGCTTCACTTGTGGTTGTGACTTGTGCTTGGACTTGATGGACTATGGTTGTGAATTTGTGACTTGTGGTTGTGATATTTGACTTGTGGTTGCGATATGTTGTTATTTGAGTAGTGGTTGTGATATAATGTGTGAAAATGGTTTCGTTGTGATATATATGTGATTATTGTGATGTTTGTGATATATATGTGACATGTGATATATATTTGAACTGTTTGTGTCAGTGGAATGCAAAAAACAAAAAAAATTGCAATTTCGGTTGATTTGCCGAGTGCAATGGTCATGGCACTCGGCAAAGCTGGGAAACTTTGCCGAGTGCCAGGACATTGCACTCGGCAAAGATTTTTTTTTAAAAAAAGCAAAAAATCTTTACCGAGTGCCAAGCTGGGGAGGCACTCGGCAAAGAGCTTTTTAAAAAAATTAAAAAATGGCTTTGCCGAGTGCGCGCCGCCGTGGCACTCGGGAAAGAGTTTTTTTTAAAAAAATAAAAAATGTTTTTGCCGAGTGCCTTGCCGCCGCGGCACTCGGCAAAGAATTTTTGAAAAAAAAATGTCTTTGCCAAGTGCCCTAACTGTCGGCACTCGGCAAAGGCGCCGTCAACGGAGCAGCGCCGTTGACAGCTGCTTTTCTTTGCCGAGTGCCGCCGTTGGCACTCGGAAAAGGCTTTGCCGAGTGCCCGACAAATGGCCCTCGGCAAAGAGCCTCTTTGCCGTTAAATTTTTTCCGAGGGCGGCACTCGGCAAAGCCTTTGCCGAGGGCTTTTGGGCCTTTGCCGAGTGCCCGGGGCCCTCGGCAAAGAGGGCGCCTCCGGTAGTGTTTTCAGCTTCTTCCTCCAGCAAACAACTGCTTCCTGCAATTTTTAGTTGAAAGTTGTAATAGATACCCTAAGGGAAAAGATGATGGAACTGTCTTTGCTAGAGATGGCGTCAAAATGTTTCAGATTAAAATATGAAGAAAAAAAGAGGAGCAAAATGGTGTTGCCAGAAAGATTAAAAAAAATTGATCCAGTGACATCAATGTGCTCAGTCACCACTTTAGCTCAAAATGCATATTTGGGTGGTTGTGCTATTCTTACCTACACTGTGTCTCCAAATTAACTAGGCACAATAATTGTTTTTGTATCTTGTTATACATACTCATGCTGCATTTCATACATTTATTCTTCATTTCATGGAGAAACTCAGGCGACCAGTATTTAGCTGTAAAAAGTGAGTGACAATGTGGTCAGGTGATCTTTTGCGGACTCTTCTCCGCTTGTTATCAGATTGTTGGCTCATTCAGATAAAATCAAGTAATAAAATGCCTGCATTTTAAAAGGCATTTTTCTCAGGACATTTTTTGCAGAACGTCTTCCACTTGTCATGAAGTTGGTTGCTTATTAAGATTAAATCAATTAGCAAAGTGACTACATTGTAAAAGCCAAATAGTTCAAGATTACTTTCTACTATCTGACAGTGGGCCATAACATTCTCCTATACTGTATGGGTTTTAGAAGTTCGATTTTTCCTGAACAAGATTTCTATCCATATCATATTTATAATTTTTGCAATACATTCTAGAGTTTGTAGTATTCTTATGCAACATGATACGACTAGAGAACTCTTCCATTATATTTCCTGTTTTTTTTGCTGCGGCAGTATTCAGAAGAAATTTTCCATGCATTTATTAGCTAAATCAAACTAAGTACTTTATATAACCCATGATGGAGGACAGTTGATGCGAATTCAAATTCATGATAGAAAATGCACAAAATCCATGATGGAGGACAGTTGATGTGAACTCAAATTCTCAAGTCATCTAGCACTTTTTTTTATCATACATAGTGTTGCTTAAATGTTGTTTAAAAAGTCAAAACCACAGAACGAAGCACAAATAACAATCTAGTACCCATCAGCTTTTCGCCAATGTATCCAGACAAAGATATCAGCATGAACTGAACTAGACACCATCTCTGCCACATGTTTCACTAGACACCATCTCTGCCACATGTGTATAAGTGTTGTTCCATGGATTATAAATCCTCAATAATCGTCTAGATCCAATATAAATAACTACACTCCCATTCTTCAGTATCACCAAAGGATGTGCACGGAATTCATCACGGACACTCAAATTGACTTGGACAGTATGTTGTTTGACCCACAAGCTCTTTTCAAAGTCCATCAGAAACCATAGGTCCATTGAAACATGTGACGTACAGTCGACCAGAACTAAGGATCCATTAAGGGCAGCCAGGGAAAGATTAGAATAGTAACCAGGGATGCTTATAGGTCCTCGGCGAATTGACCTCCACTCTTCTGTCAGCAGGTCAAAGGATGCAATGCCTTGTGGTTGAACATCTTGGTTGCTCACATACTCGTCCAAGAGAAAATACACAACTCCATCGACGACGGCTCTGCTCAGCGGTCTCATATCAACACGATCCTGAGCGGCCTTCTTTCCTCTCCACCGAGCATCCCTGCTGCCACCGAGTGTCAACCTCGCATAGCTGATGTCCAGAGGGGAATCTGTAATGGTAAATGGAGTTATCATCAATCACACGAATCAACTTGAACTCCCCCGTCGAGGCAACCTGCCCAAATGCAATGGAAACCCTATAAAATAATATTTCAAGAAGTCGAGTTTCCGTGGCGTGTTCCTGGGACAATTCTTCAGGCAGGGCAAATCTCTCTCCAGTGACTAGGTTGAGCAACTGGTAGCGCATGCTGTTCCCTTTTGCAAAGCAGGCGAGGTTGTGATGAGTGGATATCAGCATCAGCCGCTCGTCTTCTCTCGAAGTCCAGCGGATATACTAAATGACCCGGCCAGAGAGGTCTATGATGCGGCAAAGGATGCCATCAGCAAGATATGATTTGTCGTGGCCTGCGACGAAGAGCGGCCGTCGGTGACGGGTGGCATGAGCGGCGATGAACTGAGGATCGGAGAGAAGGGATCGCCACGGCCGGCAGACGACACGGAGGCGACAGAGTTCCTCGGCTGGAAGGCGGATCAGGATCTCATATATCGCGTCGATAGGTAGCACGCTTCCCCCTGTTTCTGCTTCTGTCCCGGAGCGCAGAGTCGACGACGCCATAGTCGATGCTGGTAAGTGGTAACGACCGATCTGCAATGCAATCGTCGGAGAAAAATTAAATTTTGCGCCGAACTGATTGCACGGATCCAACAGCAGGTAGACGACTAGAGGTTAGCTTACCAAGCAAGCGCGGTGGAACCCCCGGGATGCACCGCCGAAGATGAGCGTTAAAGTCTCCCGCCGGTGGTTAGGTTAACTTGATAGCCTCTGCCGCCGTGCCGCTGCGTTTGCCTGTTGTCTGCGGCTTCGGAATAGAAGATCTGAGTGCTTGGTGTTGATAATCAAATTTGACCCAGGTCAAGTTTTACAATGGGTCCATGCTAATTTTAGTACAATTATAAGAAAAATTATAGTAAACGATATAAAAATAGGACCATTACTTTTTTTCTTACGTTGAACCACGTTACTTTCGATAGGATAAGACCATCTATACTCCATTAGTAATGTGTCTGTGCTAACGTAACGGTAAAATACAAAATCTATTACCACCTAAAAAGGGAGAGGAGGTCCTTTTTAGATTAAATCTGAACCTACTTTCTCCATGAAAAAGATCGTGCCTTATCTCGCGCCAGAGTAAATCAAGGCGCAAATTCCTTGCTGGAACTCGTTGGGATGTTGCAGCGTAGCTGCATCCTGCATAGGCGTCAGCATGGCGTGTCCAGTTCTTCAGATCACAATGACAACCCCGCGTGAAGGTGAGCGCCGTCGTCTTCCCTTGTGGATCAGTGGATGAAGCGGCTCCAGGAAGCCCATCGGTTGGTGGACGAGGTCGCCGAGCGGGCCAAGCGGGTTGCTGAGAGGGAGTCCGTGCCACCGTCGCTGCCGCGCGAACTGCAGCGCCGGAACGCCGAGATCCGGCACGTACCGTACACATGGCTTCCCTACCACCGGTGGCCCCAAGGCCCAAGATGAAGAGGATTGTGGCCATCTCCCATCTACAATTCTACACCAGCATTCACCTCGTCCTCGAGCATGGACGCCGCCATGCTGAAGGAGCGTGCGTCGGTGAGGACACGGGTGATGTTGACGGCCGCGGGCATGTGGAACTCGGACCGTCGGATGCCGTGAGGCCGTTCACCGCCAGCACGCTAAGGTTGTACGGCACCGCGGTAATGGCATTGAGGACGGTGGCATTCGAATCCGGGGACGGTGCCAGCAAACGGACAACGGCAAGGGAGGCGCCCACTGTGGTGATATTGACGGCGCCGAGGTCCACGGGGGCGCGGCTGGTGGTTTGGAACAGCGTGGTCACAATCTTCACGGAGGCAGGCAAGCGGCGGATGTCGGCGGGGGCAAGGAACTCGAGTAGGACGTGGAAGCGGAGAACGTCGGCGAGGTCAGCGCCCGACGCGGCCACGAATGCGAACGACGACAGCCATTGTGGGAGGTTTCCCATTCGGCACGACAAGTAGCGTCAAGGACGACCGGCCCCCTCCCCTCGGCCGCTCCACCCGGTAATTCTGTCGCCATATATTTTCCTTTTCCGATGAAAGCAGCATGTGAAATTCCTGGTCCAGTCATAGACAATAGTGGCCAGCCCATGCCCAAGTATGCGAGGCCTGAGAAGCCTAAGAAGGCCCAACAAAATTTTCGGAGAATGTTATATGTTTACATGCATGGCGGATCATGTAGATCTCTAAGCCATGTTGCTATAGATGTCGACAAAATTCATGTCCATGGTGCAACGCACGGGCATATATCTAGTAAGATAAAGTTTATGAAAAATAAAATGAATAATAATCATATTCATTAAGTTTCACGTTTTATACATTGTATTGTATAACTAAATATTTTTGTCACATAATGAATGCACATAACGACCGTCAGTCTCTCTCACTTATGAGTGGACCCGCTTGTCGGTCTCATGGCCTGCTTCTTCTTCCTCTCACAGCAGCTCTTCCTCTTGCCTGGGGCTCGCCGGTGGCCGAGGAGAGGAGAGGCCGTGGCAGAGCTCGCGTCAGAACGACGGTGGCGGAGTCCGCGCGTGCCCGTGAGGCTGCGACAGAGCTCCCAGAGTCGTGGAAACCGAGCCGCGACGGCGGAGTGGAGAGCATGCTCGCTCGCATCCTCTAGCGTCCTCCGCGCAGTGCTCTCCCAATGTCCTCCGTGCATCCGCTACTACCGATGAGGACAATGGCCGAACTGTTCATGCGGGATGGGAAAAAGAAGGGAAAGAACGAACTGGTATGCAATAACCAGTGGCAGGTGGGTACTTTTTGCAAAAAGTTGGAAGCCTGTCAATGATGTGCTTGATCTGGATAATTTTGGCCTTAGATTCTTCAATGAGTAAGAGAAAAAGGCTCGAGAAGAGATCGGATCATTCATTTGTATGAAGTTGGATTACTTTTATACACAAATTTGGGTGGACTTAGAGTAGGCATGACCGTGGGGTGGTTGAGGGGGTGGATTTATTTACTAAAGAAATTTTTGGTGTATTATAGAGGGGGTAGGGATATAAATAAAGTTATTATCTTTTTCCCTAGATTTTCCAACCATTTGCTATTCACCGCGTCTGTTAATGAGATTCGGCGGCGTTCTAGGTTGGCGCTCTCGATGAGATTCAGCGACATTCTAGGTTGGTGCGTCTCTCGACGAGATTCGACGGTGTTCTAGGAGGCCCTGCCAACTCTATGACAACCTCCATGTCTATCTCCCCGACAGGTCTTACTGGGAGGTGCTCTCGAGTTTTTGAGACGAAGAACGGGCTTTAAATCGGCTCTACCGACCGACTGGATGGTCTTGCTGATCTTGGAGTTTCTTGCTATGTGATAAGTCGTGTGCGACCTCGGCTGTGCTAGCCCTCGTTGTCGCTGGTGTGTGATCTGATTCGGCGTGAACATATTTTTTGGCAACTTCTCTAGGGAAAAAGTTGATCAATCTACTATCAAGATGCCTGAAGACAACAAGACGGAGGGTGATCCCACAAATCCATTCAATCCTACTAACATCATCCATCGTACAACGATCGATCAACTCTCAGAGGAATTAACTCTACAAGGTGGAGGAGGGGGAAAATGTTGCTAACCTACAAGCCGCTCTAGCAAGTTGCTCGATGGATCCGCGAGGAGATAATGTGGCCAAGTACAAAGAGCTGTTTTTTATCTCTTTTTTCAAACTGAACTAACATGACTGTTTGAGACCCGTGAGTACGAAAACTTTTAGACCTTGCCTAGTGAGAGTGTTAATTTGATATTCAGTCGCTTTCAATCCACTGTGAACAAGATGAGAGCCAACAAGCTACAGTACCCTCTAATGGTCATGAGAGAGCCCTCAAACTGCTACATGCCTTAGATTACCCTATGATGATCATGAGCCCTCAAACTGCTTCATGCCTTAGATTGTAGGGTGTGGGAACTCAAGGTAGCAGCTATATAGATTCACCGAGTCACCCAACTATGATACCTTACAGTTGACGATCTATTCAGCAAGCTAAGTCCACCGACATCGACAAACAATAGAGAGCCAAACTTTAGAGCCCTTCCACCCGAACCATGACCTGTTGACGATGTCGAGTCCAAGTGGGTTGTCAACTAACCCTTCACCTTTGTGTTTTGCTTTGTCTTCTTTGGTTTATAATATCATTGCCCCTCTCCAGGACTAAGTTGACAAGGCAATGGCTAGGAACATGACTAGAACTCATGAGGAAGAGAAGAATCTGACCCAACTTGTGAGGAAGAGTAGTAGATGGTGGCCAAGAACTTGACCCGGAACTCATGAGGTAGAGAACCAGGTGGTGGGAAAGAAACCGACAAGAACTACTACCATACGAACTCGCTCCATCCGAGATAGAGAAGTAGCACGGGAAGAAGATGATGACCCGGACTCGAACTCCTACCGTACAAGAATATGGAAATTGCTTACCTTTCGAGTTGATGTGGTATGTTTCTATTTATTAGATTCCCTATTGTTATTGGAAAAAGGAGCATTTGGATTACTAGTACTCCAAACGTTGGGCTCCGCAGATTTAGTACACCAAAAAACTGCTATTTATATCATTGATGCCTTGATTAGTATGCCATTGTTGAGGAGACAACATAGCGAAATTATAGAACCTTCCCCACAACTCATGATCATTGATAATTTTGCTAAATATATAGAATGAGTATATGAAAAAGCAGCATATGAAACTCAAAAAAAAGGAAAAAAAGTGGCATAGATAAAGCAAAGCATAAATATATAGGATGAGTCAAACTAAGCCAATTAATAAATATCAATATGTGATAGTCAAAATGGAAAAGTGAGAGAACTGAGGATGCCGCCTAGAGGCGGGTGAATAGGCGTTTCTAAAATTCAACCCTTCAAAATACGGAAACGATTGGAAACTCCGAATCAGAGAAATAAACCGCTCACGAGTTTGCTAACAGAGTAAACAAGGTATGTGTAAGGTATCTAGGAGCTAAAACTCTGCACCACAAAGGTTAGAAATGAGATTGAATAAAAATAACAGAGTCCACAAATACCGGACGTGTCCGGTATACACGGGTTCTGCCCGATCAGCTCTCAACTTGATCCTTTTGATTTCTCCTTTCACACCAATTTGCTTGCACTTAGTAGTAACCTGTTCTCAAGCTCAAGCAACACAAGTGGATCACAAATACTCAGTGAAAAGAGAGATCGAGACACACGATATGTTTTACCGAAATTCACCCTCCGGCGAGACCTACTCTCCGTTGAGCGGGCTGCAAGATGGATTTGCAAGATTGAATTAATCACTCACTAAGAGAGGGTTGGAGAGTGTTCTCAAGGCTCAAAAACATGTGAGAGAGTCAGCAGAATCAGCAGCCTCCAAAGGTGGAGGCTAAGTGATATTTATAGCCCCTTTGAAAAACTAGCCGTTATGTGACTGTTGGGCAATACCGGACACGTGACTGTATAGCCCCAACGGTCACTTTGTCAGTGACGCTCGAGACGTCGGAACTCTCGACGATCGCTGGAACTCCTGATCCCCGGAACTCCCGACTCACGTCGAAACTCCTGACAAGCCAAGCTGAGACAACGAAGGAATTGTTATGGCTGGGCAAATACCGGACACGTCCAAGTATCAATACCGGACACGTCCGATATTGCCAGACCTGAAGAAAACAAGTTAGCCCTTTTGTCTCTCAAACACTCAGAACTCACATGGGTTGGCTTGAGCACTCATGAATGATTATCTATCAATATGATGCATCCCTCTTAATAGTACGGCATACCTATTAACTCAAGATCAAATGAAAATGGAGTTTGAAGCGCTTGAGTTGAATTTCCTGGAACCAAAATGCCATAACCTTCAATCTTCATCAAGTGAGGGTGTTAACGTGTTGATTTTGATTTTATCCTTGAGCATTACCATCTTGAGCATTTGACTTGATTCTATTCAACATATGAGAGTTGGCTTCAAAGATATCAAGTAATCCCTTTATAAAGTCATCTAGAATTTGATTCTTCACTTCAATATGACCAACATGATTTGATTGGTGCCTTGACTAAATGCAAGTACTTTCTTCTTCACCCTAGCTAGGTTCCTCGGTCGCCAAGCCGTCGCTTGTCCTTCACCCTTGCTTAGTATCTCGAAGCCTTTCCTTAATATCTTCACCATCTTAAGACATCTATTCACACTTGGTGTCGAATCATTCATTAAGTTCATTTGTATACTTGTCTTTCATGTAGCAAGCTTGACACCATTCCATATGTAATCCTTCTTGTCTCATTAATTATTTTTCAATGTGCCTGCTTTCATATGAGTTATCGAAATCCCACAATGAATAAGCCTTACATGAATTATATTTACATTGTTGTCTTGTGTTTGAACTAGATTGTTTCCAACAATAATCATTTTGGCTTTCATTAAATATATGGGAGATAACCTATTTTTTGTTCACACTTAGCAAACGGGTTAGACCTTTAATCACGTTGTCATTCAATCATCCAAAATCCACTAAAGGGCTAGATGCACTTTTAAAAAGTAATTTGGAGCAAATGACATGATACAAAAGAATATTATTAGCCAGAAAGCCTGAAAAACCATGTGTCGCATGAGTAGAAAACATAAGTATCATCTTTTATCTGAACTTTTTCAAGATCTATTGGCGTCAACATATCATCACCATCTTCTGAAATAACGTAGGCTTCAAAATTCCATCTTAAATCAGTTTTAGCGAGGCGCAGTCTGCATTTTTAACCATACAAGATATGAGAATTAGATCTAGTTTTGACTTCAACACAATTTCCCTTAAAAATGTTTAGGCTTTAGTAACTTGAAATTGACTTGGAATAGTGGAAAGTAGATAATCAAAACAAGAATAATATGTGGTTTCTTACTCTAGATAAATTATATAACTTAATAAAAGGATGAGAGATCTCTTAATCATGTCAGCAATATGATTCACTATTTCTCTTGTTGGCACATATTCTACACCTGCATTATGCGTTCTGACTAAAGTAAATCTATCAAATTCAGCATCAAACCAATGTTAGGTAAAAGGATATTCTATCAAATCCATAAGATTGTTTTTCTTTCCTTTTTCTAATACTTATTTAGTTGTTGGAATATTTTGATGAATTGACACTTTTAGACCCAGAACAGGAACTGCATAATTATTTTGTTAAGCATTAAACTTCTAACACATAGTAAAGCCTGTTTTTTAGTCTCTAAACTTATGTCACTATGTCATCCCGGTCCCTAAACTTGTTAAATGCTTATCTATGTGCCTAAATAGAGTCCAGGTCTCATTACCCCCTCCACTGTCCTTCCTCCTCATAGACTCCCCACTACGAGAGGGTGGTGAGCTACGCATGAGGGCTGCAGCAGTTGCGCTCATGTTGACCTCTTGTCACTAGCGCCATGCCTGCTCGTCATCGACCCCACCAAGCGTGTCAGCGCCAGCGACCATAGGCGAGAAGGGTGTCGGCATCAGCGACACAAAATGTGTTGGGGCAGGGGCGGGTCGAGCAAGCAGTAGCGGCTCAAGCAAGAGCGGCCAGGGGCCTGGGCGTGTGGTGGAAGGCTGAGCTCTTGGTGGTCTCGGCGGCGTCGTCCAAGAGGGCTTGTTATGGAGTTGTGCTCAATGCAATAATGCACACGCATACACTGTCCCATCCCCTCGAGCAGAGATGTTGACGGCAACGATAGCGACAGGCTGGATGTGTCAGAGCAGACATTCTAGGTTTTAATTTTCACTGCCAATAATACAAAATCTGGTAGTAAAGCAGAGACCTGATAGGACTACAGTGAGCTAGACCAAAACATTATTTAAGTACCTAGATGAGTGTTTTGCAAGTTAGAGGACTGGGATGACACGGTGGCATAAATTTAGAAACCCGTAGTGGACTCTACTCCAGTAATTATGTATCTATAGAATTATTAGTACATAACTTCCTTCACACCAGAAAGTAAATGGTAGTAACACAACAACAAAAAAAGGAGCCAACAATCCTTATTGATGCCATCTAAGTAAAAAAAACAAAAAAAAAAGAGGACAATGCAAGCATGGCAACACTAACCTCATTAGTTCTCACCATGTAGGCTCAAGAAGCTTCCAGTATGCACACTAACTCGAGAGGAATGCCTTAACATCATCAGACTCGCGAATGTACTTGTTCTTGGGTCATAAATCTGCAGCAGTCCCATGGATCTAATAACCGTGACAATCCTGCCGTCCTCCAACACCAACAAAGGATGCATGGGTGAAAGGTGTCCAGAACGTTCAATCTGCACACTATACTGCTTGACCCAAAGGCCTTCCTCGGAGTCCTTCAGGAACCACAGGTCCATGACGCGGCTTGAACCATGAACAATGACCAAGGAACCATTCAGGTTGGCCAATGTAACCTGCTTCAGATACAAATTGTGCCGGCCGCCACCACCAACGAGGTCGCTGGGTCCCTTGATTCTTGGCCTCCATTCCTCCGCCTCGAGATCGAACCGGACTATCCAGCCTTGCTCATCGGCTCTGCGATTCACGGCGGCGAAATACGCCGCCACGCTTAAGAAGTAGACCATCCCACCGACGACCACTCTGGTCCATTCATTCCACACGAAAGACCTCGGAGGTCCCTGCATTCCCCTCCACCGTGCACTGCTGCTGAATGTGCAGACCTCAAACAGGTCGTCACGGTCGCTGCCACTGCCGTCGTGCCGTTGTCGAAATGGAAGCATCCGCAGCACCTTGAGCTCGCATGTTCCGGCGACCTGCCCAAACATGTGCACGGGCTCCCCATAGTCGCGCAGGCTGAAGCCTCGCGCAGCGTGCTCTGGTGCGAGCCTGTCTGATAAATTGTGCACGGCTCCAGTGACCGGGTCGAGCAACCGGAAGCTGCCGCTGTCGATCGTCTTGACGCAGACGAGACCGGAGGCCGCCACGCTCACGACCATGTCGCTCGCGTTCCCTGCCGCCACGTGCCTGACGATCTGGCCCGACGACATGTCCAGGACGTCGACGAGGCTGTCGCGGTCCAGGTCCACGTCGTCGGCGTAGGACGCAACGATGTAGGGCTCCGGGCGTCGCGCGGCGTGCGCGGCGGCGAACCACGGGGCGGAGAGGAGGGACCGCCACGCCCGGCACACGGTGCGCAGCCGGCAGAGCTGCTTGCCCGGGAGACGCAGCAGGATCTCGCACAGCGCGTCCAAGGGCAGAGCGCCGGCGTCGCCGCCGCCACAGGCGGCGGGAGTGGCGGGCGCGGGAAGCCTGCGATGTTGCTGTGCGCGGCGCGGCTCCGGCGACGACATGCTGGATACGATCGAAGGCCTCGAGACGTACCTGCAGCAAACAGTGACACGAGAGGTCGGATCGTATCGCGCAGGCTCGCTGTAGTTCGGCCGATCGGGAAGGCACGGTCGCGAGGGCCGAATGAAGAGGGCATACCAGCGGATCGTGATGGATGTCGGTGCCGGATCCCACCGACGGCGGCAGGGCTCGGTGTTGATCCACTATCTAGTTGATCCACTATCTAGTTGATTCTGGGGATCTGGGACGAAACTGCCGCCGAAAGTCTCTCATGTAGCAGCATCTTGTGCCGTCGAAGCGACGAAAACAAAATGGACCTTGTGGGCCGGGAGAAACGGTCAAGCGCACACAGACACGAAGGCCTGCAGTGGATGGAATCCGGCCTGATATGTGCGCAGTGCGCTGGCAGGCCGCAGTGGCATTTTTGGTTTGTTGAGTTTGCCTGCCACGGGCTCATGCTGGGCCGGCGTTGGCAAAAAAAAATAGCTTTGGCAAAAAAAATCGTCTAAACGACATTAAAAAAAACCGCCTAAACTGTAGAAAGTGTTGCTTCCCTTAAAAAAAAGATAATCATACGCCTGTCCCATCTGGATGGGCCGCTTCGCACGCCCCATGCCGCCCACCTACGCGTCGTTGCTCACTCCCGCTCGCGCCCTCATCCACCTCGTCTGTCGTGGAAGGGGAGGCTAGGGAGGCCTACGCCTGCACCTGCGCTTGTGCCCCCATCCACCTCGCATTGTCAGTAAGAAGGGGAGGCCTGTCCCACCGCAGTTCCCCACCAGGTAGGTCGTGACCGCCGGCGACAATGTGTTTCAAGTGTTTCAGACGTTTTCAGACATGTTGCAAGCCTATGTTTCAAATGTTTCAGACGTATGTTTCAAGTGTTTTTATCTGGATGTTGCATATGTTGCTATGGCTATACACGCATGTTTCAAGCGTATGTTTCATATGTTTTCATATTTATGTTGCAAGTGTTTCACTGGATGTTGCAAAAGTAGATCTGGATGTTGCATATGTTGCTATGGCTACACGCGAATGTTTCAAGTGTTTATCTGTTTTCAGACGTATATTGCAAGTGTTTTATCTATATGTTGCAAATGACTATGTTGCAAGTGTATGTTCCGAATGTTTCATCTATTTTTGGCGTATGTTGCAATTGTTTCTTCTGAGTGTTGCAAAAGTAGATCGTAGGGGGAGGAAGCCTAAGCCCTAGGTGGTCCAGCTGCTTCGGCTCCCTGGTGTGGCGAAGATGGAGGTCGCGAACACGAGAGCGGCGGGGACGTGATACTATGGCGGATCGGTCGGGATGTGGAGCGGGATGGGCGCAAGCACGTATCATCCGACGGGATGGGTCACGGGCCTCCATGTTGCGTGCATTGGCCCAAAAAAAGCTTTGGTAAAAAAACCGCCTAAACTATAGTAGCGTTGTTTTCCTTAAAAAAACTAGTCATAAAAAACTTGATACCGTACATCATAGAGCATAGATCAACGTGGAATGTAGTTCCTATATTATTTCTATGCATTTTCGAGTATAAATACTAGTAGCGGCAGCCATAGTAGAGTGGTGGTACGGGCACACGGTCCAAGGTTTTAATGGTGAACATTCAGAGCATTATTCAGTTGCCCGTCTCAAAGTCGACTTTGAGCTGTCTGATAAATACCCAACCATATACTCTAGGCATTTGCATGGATTGCAACAGGTCCTGACCATCTATAATCACAACTTGTTGCAACTAGCCCACTTGTGAGCGTTGGATTTGATTGCAGAATGCAACCGCTAGAAGATGCCGTTTCTTGGCGTGTCATCAATTGAACTAATGTCATAATTGTGACCGTTTCGAGTCCAGGCCCACACAGTTTGAGCCATTTCATTCCATCAGAACGGTTGGCTGAAAAGACAGTTTATTTGTCCCTATTATTTGATTCGAGTAAAACATTTACGACGGTGCTAACGTGGATAAGATGCTTAATTGTGAGACCCCGCTAATGATGCGAACACTGTGGCATTGCGGAATACTGTTGCTGCAGGACTTTAATATCAGAACCTCAAGGGATACCGAACCAACTTAAAAGTCTCGGTCTGGGAAGCTGTTAACTCCGGTCTGAACCTTTTGCGCGAAGTGAGGACAAAAGCGCAAGAGAGTTAATTAGCAGGTATGGTCCATTCAACGTGTAGAGTGGATCTTAGCCGTCTTTCCAAGTTGGGGCGTTACAAATGGTATTCAGAGCCAATTCTCGCGGTTTTATGGACTTATGGCTTGGGAGCTCGGACAGGCTGCGCTTGACACTTGGGTCGGGGAGCTGGGAATATGGACGTGGCCACGAGAGTCGATCCTGAACATTTGTCCCGTTTGGGTAGGTTGGTTCGGCCCTCGATGAGGACGTCGAGTCCTAAGGGTGGGTGTATGTGAGACCCTGCTAATGGACCAAAGTTGGACCGGTCCGACGGGCTAGGCCAAATGGACGAGTACGGTAGCGAACTGTGATGCGAGTACTGTAGCTGCAGAAACTTTAGTCCCACATCGGAACCTGAAGGGATACCGAACCAATTTAAAAGTCTCGGTCTGGGAAGCTGTTAACTCCGGTTTGAATCTTTTGCGCGAAGAGAGGACAAAAGAGCAAGAGAGTTAATTAGCAGGTGTGGTCCATTCAACGCGTAGAGTGGATCGAAGCCGTCTTCCCAGACTAGAGCGTTACATTAATTAAGTGTGTTCCTACTTATTGTTTGCTAACATGATAACGGAGCCTACTTAAGCACCAATAATTTGCAGTGTAATATAATGTATTCTAAAAAAATTTAGACAACTTAAAAGGAAATCCTCAAATGACGTATGTGCCATAGATTAAACCCAATTAAGGTGTTTCTCTTCAAATTATGGTTTTCTTCTTAACAATTTTGTCAAATCTAGACATTAACACCATGTAGAATACGCTATATTTCAGTATAAATTTTAGAGGACGGAGAGAGTAGGGACTAATTTTTATACAGATGCTTAATTTATTTATATAATAATATTTTCTTATTAAGAGCTTGCGTACTAATAGTTTGGAATTAATCATTTTGCATGAACTTTGCAAAGTTGCTCCCCCTTCTTGTAAAGTTTGCATTTTTTTTTGTTGCTGTGCTGTTGTCGTTGTTGTCGCTATGCTGCACACACGCCAGCCTCCTCCATGCCGTGCCGCGCATGACCTCCACAGCAAGCCCACGTGAGCTCCTCCACGGTGAGCCCATGCTAGCTCCTCCATGGCGAGCTCCACAACGCTGCAAATCTCGTCGGAACGAGAGAGACGGAACCTGCGGGGTTGCGGGGAGTCGAGCAGAGATGCTGCCGGCGATGGTGATGGAGACCAAAGTAGTATAGGCACCATGGTCGATTCGTGTTGCGGGAGAAGAACTCGTGTAGTCGGCCATGGCTGTTGATCCGATCCGAGGGAGAAAAAGGACCGCAGGCATGGCCATCGATCCGATATCAAGGGAGAAAAAAGGTGAGAAGAAAACAAAAAATAAATAAAATAATCTCTGATACGTGGTTCCCATATATTGGGGGTTTATTGGTGATCTGTTGCAGCATCTTCTTCAGTAACCCAAAAATAGTATTGGTGATCACTAATACCATCCTATTGAAGATAAAGTATTGAAAATTTGCTGGAGATGCTCTTAATACACTACCGGACTCCTGTAGTTTGCCGAGTGTCCGAAACACTCGGCAAAATACATAAAACACTCGGCAAATGGTTCGCCGAGTGTAACACTCGGCGAACAGCACTCGCCAAAAACAGTGACGGCAAAGCCAACTTTGCCGAGTGTCTTTTATCGGGCACTCGGCAAAGGCTTTGCCGAGTGCCCGACACTCGGTGCCCGACACTCGGCAAAGTTGAAACCGAAAAAAACCCGAAAAAATGGGATTTTTACCCAAATTTTTTTTTATCGATGGAGGCCCCCACCGGCCAGCGCCCACCCATCTCCGACATTTTTCGCGTGAATTTCATGGCTACGTGGCCGACGCGATTCGAACCCGAGACCTCCCGCTATGCACGTACCTCCTCTACCACTACACCACACTCTCACTTGTGTCTGGATTCCGTTTTAGTTCCCAATATATTATACTAAACCGAGTGTAAATTGCATTTTGTGGCCCTAAATGAATTCAAATAAAAAAGTTGTAAACTACAAAGTTTTATAACTTTTCGAGATCTACACTTTTAGTTTAGGAAGTTTTTCCATCCGAGGTCGTTTACAAAATTTAAATTTTAAAATTTTGAAATTCAAACATAGTTTTGCATGACAAGATGTTTTCAAATCAAAAAGTTGTAAACTACAAAGTTTCATAACTTTTCGAGATCTACACTTTTAGTTTAGGAAGTTTTTCCATCCGAGGTCGTTTACAAAATTTGAATTTTAAAATTTTGAAATTCAAACACAGTTTTGCATGACAAAATGTTTTCAAATCAAAAAGTTGGCAATTACAAAGTTTCATAACTTTTCGAGATCTACAAAGTTTATTTTGGTTGTTTGGTCATCTGTTCATCCGACATGGTCGTTCTAACATTGTTCACAAATCTTATATATCTCTATTGCAGTTTCATAAACTACCAGAGAGATATGTTAGATTTGTGAACAAATTTATTTTCACTTTGTCGTATGAAGAAAAGACCAAAACAAACATTGTACATCTTGATGAGTTATACAACTTTGTAGTTGAAAACTTTTTGATTTGAATTAATTTACTGCTTCAAAATGTGCTTTGAAATTTTCTTTGCCGAGTGTAAAAAAAATAACACTCGGCAAAGAAGCTCTTTGCCGAGTGTCAAAAAAAACACTCGGCAAAGAGCCTCTTTGCCGAGTGTCAAAAAAACACTCGGTAAAGGCGTCTTTGCCGAGTGCCCGAAAAAAACACTTGGTAAACCACGTGGCACTCGGCAAAGAGCCGGTCTCCGATAGTGATAAGATGTCTTTATCTGCACTTACTATTAGTACAACAGCAGAGGCAGATGTTTTTAATTTTCGCAGGCGGATAAACCAACCGCTTCTAATAAATTATCATTGTTAATGGTTATGGACGGAGGCAGAGGCAGATGTTTTTAATTTTCGCAGGCGGATAAACCAACCGCTTCTAATAAATTATCATTGTTAATGGTTATGGACGGAGGCAGTCAACATGTCCATCTTTTTGGGACAGAGCAAAAACTGCCGATCGGAATGAATCGTCTTCGGTGTAATTTGCCGTACTCCTAGTACAACAAAAAAAGAATATCAAGCAGATGACTTTCACGGTCCGCATATTGGTCCATACATATTCCGGCGAGCCCCATCAGCAAATTATTATTTTCTCAAATGAAAGCTGGACTTATATTAAATCTTAGCACAGTACATTCTCAGATTAAATATAAAAAATTAGAAACAAAAAAATGCATAATACTATCTAGATCTTTCATCATCTTCTTCCACAATGGCTTCCCTCAAATGCCGTGGTCAAAGTGTAATCCTTGTGCCGAATCCAACGACCAAGCCCAAAACATTAGGCATGCCGTAAGATCCAACGGTTCGGAACTAGTCTAAAATGCATCTAAATCGCTAAAAGTATATCGACAGTTGCATCGTCGGGTACGACGTAGGCAAATTATTAACTCTACACATATCTCAAAGCAGCCATCTGATTAATTAAATATTCTCTATGAATTAGCCAGTCATCCGGTGCCCGTTCCTTTGGTTTCCATGAGGGCGTCCTCAACGGGAGAGGAGAAATCGTCAGCTTACCTGGCCTAGTGTGGAAATAAAAAGGTGCAAAATATATCAGCCATGGAGGTGGGTCAAGTAGCCAGAGACAGTACAGTTACCGGGAACTGTGCGAGACTAGCGAGATGCCAAGCGCTAGCGGCGAGTTTTCATTCCCTCTCTCTCCTCCACGTGATCCTTCCGGCTAGCTCCGAGCCCCTCGTTGGGACGCCCTGAGGTCCGGCAAGGCGACAACACTGTGCTGTGCGCTCGCCGTCGTGGCGTCGCTGCACGCCGCCACCAAACAGAGCTCATGCATGTGATCGAGTAGGTCCGACTCTCTTGCTGACGAATGACGATGTGCCGTAGCCCATAAGTCGTTGAGAGACCGGCACACGCGGGCAGCGTCGTCCAGTCTCCGGTGCTCACTGGTATTCTTGCGCTCGCTCGCTCTTCCACCAGTTCACCACCTCGAGGAGCCAAAAACAGGCACCATGTCCATGCCTTTCTTTCGATCCGTCCTTGTTTCTGTTGGTGGGTGGTGACGGCTGCTGCTGCTGCAACAATGTGCTATGTTTCCATTGCTGAGCACCATGTGCTGCCGGGGCATAGCTTGGTTACATTGTTTTCCTTGTCCGTGTCGGTTAAGAACTGTCTGTTGCTGTGGATTCTAGTCAGGTCACAGACTTATTATCCTAAGCACATACTTGCTTATGAGAGCAGAAAGACTCGTTGCTCTCTTGTCGTGGGTCCAGCTCTTTCCAGACCGACTGATTGGAGGCGGGGATGGAGGAGGTCTAAGCACCACACTGAGTCCAGGACTCAGGAGTGGGGGCTTGGAGTCCAAGTTTGAACGGGGACCTAGACCCATTGACTGGAGAGTGATGGGTTGGTCTTGCTTGTGCTTGGGTACAAGCGGGGAGTATGTTTCGGGGTACCCAGCTGTGATACATTGGTTCGCGAATCGCCGTATGATACAGTACGACTTGTCTATGGTATAGCACCGTAGTAAGAACTGAAAGATGAAAGATGGTCAAAAGGATCTGATTGTTCAACTCTTGCTTGAAAGTAGAACATGCGCTTACATAGAATGGTTAGATAATGAACTAATCATAACTGCTAATAAGAAACATACATAAGGATTCACTACTAGTGATGCTTTTCGCAAAAAAGAAACCCAGCAAACCATAAAGCTTATCATATCCTTTGGAGTCAGGAAATTATTCCCACTAGTCGGGTAAGTCTTACGAGTATATTGTGTACTCAAAGTTTATTTACCCCTATTACAGGTGCAGCTTGAGGAATGACTATTGTGTGGAGGATTCTTCTAGTGGGCACAGACGGATCCTTATATCTTATCGTTAGATGTTTATTTTAATTCCGCTGTTTAAATTCCACACTCTAAACTTGGTATTGTAATAATGTATTTTCGAGAACTCTTGTTGTATAAAATGGACTAAGTATTGTAAACCCGTACTCATTATTGGATCCTGGATGAAAAACGTGGATTGTTCGAGTTCTCCCTTGGGGTGTGCTCGACGGGGCCGTCTGATGTAGCTAGCTTTTGGGGTGCTTAGCGTCTAGTGAAAGACGAGCGCCTCCGGAAGCGTGCTATTTCGGACGATTCTGCCACACCGTGCCCGCTACCTGGGTCATCATAGGTGGAGAATTTCAACTTGCTGAAGCGGGGAACACCTAGGCCCGGGCCCATGTCGTCTGCTAGGGTCGTCGGTGCAATGGGAATGGACGGTCTCAATGGGAACACTGACAGGTTGAGGAGTGGGGATGGCGAGTGTGTGAAGGGAATTTGGTGGATGAGCAGGGGCGGCTCAGTGGTGGGCAGGGTGGCGGGCGACGCATGGGGCGGCGGATAGGGCTATCAGAAATGTTGTCGTCCCACACCCCGGTAGGTTGTATGTATGGGGGCATGGTAGAGGCGGGAGGTGGCAACTACTGGACCTCCACGATGTCAAGCGGGCAGAGAGGGCCGCTGGTTGCTGTGCGATTTCCGCCATGGTCTTGGCGCTAGAGGCGGTAGGAGGCGCTGGTGGCACCGGTCGCTGCAGGTCGCCATTATCAAAACCGAACATCTCTGATACCATATTGGAAGAGCCCAGCGTCCGATGAAGGCTCCAGAAAACATAGCTGTGGGCAACCGGAGGCTAGGGATTGAATCCCCGGTGGCATGCAGGATCCGTGAGGCGAGAGCAAGGGAGAATAGGGAGAGAGGCCGGGAAGCCCGGCAAAGATTATTGCCTTCCTTCATTAATTCCATTGCAGTTTACAAATACTTATTCCCTGACCACTCAAACTCAATCTAGATCTTAATTCATGGAGAAAGAAAAGGCAACGGTAAAGAATTAGCAACAGTTAACATGTGTTTGGTTGAGGGGTTGAAGTGGGTATGGGATGGGTTGGACCCAATTTTGGGAGTGTTTGGTTGGAGGAGCAGGGGGTTGGGTTCATCCCCTAAAGGTAATATTCTCGTTAGGTGCGGGTTGGCCCGGTTCCTCCAAATCGAGTGGACTGGGACTTCGCGTGAGCGAGCACGAGCGAGCAGAGGCCAAGCAAGGCCGGTAGCTCGGGGGTGGCGGCGAGCGAGCAGAGGCCGAGCGGGGTCGAGCGCAAGTGGCAGCACAGGGCTGAGCGTGAGCAAGCAGAGGACTAGCGTGGATAGCAGTGGCTGCACGTGGCCGAGCAGGCGGCACGTGTATGGTAGCACGGGGCCAAGCGCAAGCCGCACGTGGGCCGAGCGCATGCGACATGAGGCGGCGGCGCGTCTGCCGCGTATGGCCTGAGCGAGAGGAAGAAGGAGGGCATAGCGACCGATGTGTGGGGCCTATGTGGTAGGGACCTCAACCCATGTCCCATGTGTCTCACACCAAACAAAAAATGGGGACGAACCTGACCCACACAACCAAACAAGAAACTGGTTCACTCCATTCTGAGAAATCAGGGATGGATCCAACCCAATAACCCAGGAAATCCCACAACCAAACACATGCTTACATGCCTAGTCTCTACTATAATGGACCAATTAAATTTGTACTAGGTCCCCCAGGAAAAAGTCCCCGCTGAGAGCCTCCAACCATTGTGCACACAGAAAAATGCACACAGTAATTCATCTGTATTAAAATCAAGGGCTAATAAAAACACCTAAACCAAATCCGATGACCACGATTAGATGTGGGATGTCAGGCTTCTCACCCCTGTGCCCTCCTCACACGCCGCACACCGTGACCCGACGCGACTGCGATGTAACGCTCGAAGCCAATCATCACCAAATAAAAAAACACGTTCAAAACCTTCTAGGCCGCCGTTGTGCCGTTCGACGTTGAAACATTCCGATTGCCCGCGCCCACGCCCACACCCTTCGTGGAGAGGAGGAGGAAGCCACGGTGCCCGTACGTGCCCACGCCCTCGGAGGGGAGGAGGAAGCCGCAGTGCCCGTATGTCGTGGCGTGGCGCCGCCGATCGCCCGCGCCCACACCCTTCGCAGAGGGGAGGAGGAAGCCGCGGTGCCTGGTGAGCTGGGTCTAAACGACGGTGAGACCCATGTGACCATCGGTGACATTGCCCAGGTACTTAATTATAAGTACAAATCTCTCAGATATGCCATGAATCTTAGTCACTGCAATTTGCAATAGCCTCTTGCTACTCAGAGCGCCGACCTCGCGTCGTCGCACAACGTGCAACCTTCATCTGCCTCAACGACGGCACGCTTTCATTGCTATATTGCCTTAGTTTGCCGGACGTGGTGAGGAAACCCTGCTACCCGTCACTACTGCCGGCCGGCAGGCCATAACCCTGGTGCCTCGATGAACGCGCAGTAGGCCACTAAACTCGGGTGGCCCGGCTGCATCTACGGACTAGCTGGCAGAAGATCGTGCTCTGTCTGGTTTCAGTTTTAGTTTAAGTCATGTAAACTCTGGCTGCTATTACCGATGAGGACAACGGCCAAACTGTTCATACGGGATGTAAAAAAGAAGGGAAAGAACGAACCGGTATGCAATAACCAGTGGCACGTGGGTACTTTTTGCAAAAAGTTGGAAGCATGTCAATGATGTGCATGATCAGGATGATTTTGGCCTTAGGTTCTTCAATGTGTAAGAGAAAAAGGTTTGAGAAGAGATCTAGACCATTCATTTGTATGAAGTTGGATTACTTTGATACACAAATTTGGGTGGACTTAGAGTAGGCATGACCGTGGGGTGGTTGAGGGGGTGGATTTATTTAGTAAAGAAATTTTTGGTGCATTATAGAGGGGGTAGGGATATAAATTTGGGGTACGTGACTTAAAGTTATTATCTTTTTCCCTAGATTTTCCAACCATTTGCTATTCAGCGCGTCTGTTAATGAGATCCGGCGGCGTTCTAGGTTGGTGCTCTCGATGAGATTCAGCAGCATTCTAGGTTGGTTCATCTCTCGACGAGATTCAGCAGTGTTCTAGGAGGCCCTGCCAACTCTATGACAACCTCCATGTGTATCTCCCCGACAGGTCTTACTGGGAGGTGCTCTCGAGTTTTTGAGGCGAAGAACAGGCTTTAAATCGGCTCAACCGACCTACTGGATGGTCTTGATGATCTTGGAGTTTCTTGCTACGTGATAAGTCGTGTGCGACCTCGGCTGTGCTAGCCCTCGTGGTCGCTGGTGTGTGATCCGATTCAGCGTGAACATATTTTTTGGCAACTTCTCTAGGGAAAAAGATGATCAATCTACTATCAAGATGCCTGAAGACAACAAGATGGAGGGTGATCCCACGAATCCATTCAATCCTGCTAACATCATCCATCCTACAACGATCGGTCAACTCTCAGAGGAATTAACTCTACAAGGTGGAGGAGGGGGAAAATGTTGCTAACCTACAAGTCGCTCTAGCAAGTTGCTCGATGGATCCGTGAGGAGATAATGTGGCCAAGTACAAAGAGCTGTTTTTTATCTCTTTTTTCAAACTGAACTAACATGACTGTTTGAGACCCATGAGTATGAGAACTTTTAGACCTTGCCTAGTGAGAGTGTTAATTTGATATTCAATCGCTTTCAATCCATTGTGAACAAGATGAGAGCCAACAAGCTACAGTACCCTCTAATGATCATGAGAGAGCCCTCAAACTACTACATGCCTTCGATTACCCTATGATGATCATGAGCCCTCAAACTGGCTTTGTCTTCTTTGGTTTATAATATCATTACCCCTCTCCAGGACTAAGTTGACAAGGCGACGGCTAGGAACATGACCAGAACTCGTGAGGAAGAGAAGAATCTGACCCAACTCGCGAGGAAGAGTAGTAGATGGTGGCCAAGAACTTGACCCGGAACTCATGAGGTAGAGAACCAGGTGGTGGGAAAGAAACCGACAAGAACTACTACCATACGAACTCGCTCCATCCGAGATAGAGAAGTAGCACGAGAAGAAGATGATGACCCGGACTCGAACTCCTACCATACAAGAATATGGAAATTGCTTACCTTTCGAGTTGATGTGGTATGTTTCTATTTATTAGATTCCCTATTGTTATTGGAAAAAGGAGCATTTGGATTACTAGTACTCCAAACGTTGGGCTCCGTAGATTTAGTACACCAAAAAATTGCTATTTATATCATTGATGCCTTGATTAGTATGCCATTGTTGAGGAGACAACATAGCGACATTATAGAACCTTCCCCACAACTCATGATCATTGATAATTTTGCTAAATTTATAGAATGAGTATATGAAAAAGCAGCTTGAGTTGAAGCGCTTGAGTTTGAAGCTTTAGTACACCAAAAAATGGAGTTTGAAGCGCTTGAGTTGAATTTCCTCGAACCGAAATGCCATAGCCTTCAATCTTCATCAAGTGAGGGTGTTAACATGTTGATTTTGATTTTATCCTTGAGCATTGCCATCTTGAGCATTTGACTTGATTCTATTCAACATATGAGAGTTTGTTTCAAAGATATCAAGTCATCCCTTTATAAAGTCATCTAGAATTTGATTCTTCACTTCAATATGACCAACATGATTAAATGCAAGTACTTCCTTCTTCACCCTAGGTTTCTCGGTCGCCAAGCCGTCGCTTGCCCTTCACCCTTGTTTAGGACCTCAAAGCCTTTCCTTGCTATCTTCACCATCTCAAGACATCTAGTCACAGTTGGTGTTGAATCATTCATTAAGTTCATTTGTATACTTGTCTTTCATGTAGCAAGCTTGAGACCATTCCATATGCAATCCTTCTTGTCTCATTAATTATTTTTTAATGTGCCTGCTTTCATATGAGTTATCGAAATCCCACAATGAATAAGCCTTACATGAATTATATTTTCATTGTTGTCTTGTGTTTGAACTAGATTGTTTCCAACAATACATCATTTTGGCTTTCATTAAATATATGTGAGATAACATATTTCCTATTCACACTTAGCAAATGGGTTAGACCTTTAATCACGTTGTCATTCAATCATCCAAAACCCACTAAAGGGCTAGATGTACTTTCAAAAAGTAATTTGGAGCAAATGACATGATACAAAAGAATATTATTAGCCACAAAGCCTGAAAAACCATGTGTCGCACGAGCAGAAAACATAAGTATCATCTTTATTTTGAACTTTTTCAAGATCTATTGGCGTCAACATATCATCACCATCTTCTGAAATAACGTAGGCTTCAAAATTCCATCTTAAATCAGTCTTAGCGAGGCGCAATCTGCATTTTTAACCATACAAGATATGAGAATTAGATCTAGTTTTGACTTCAACACAGTTTCCCTTAAAAATGTTTAGGCTTTAGAAACTTGAAATTGACTTGGAATAGTGGAAAGTAGATAATCAAAACAAGAATAATATGTGGTTTCTTACTCTAAATAAATTATATAACTTAATAAAAGGATGAGAGATCTCTTAATCATGTCAGCAATATGATTCACTATTTTTCTTGTTGGCACATATTCTATACCTGCATTAGAGCATCTCCAAGAGAGGTGCAAAACATAGATGCCAAATCCTTTGATTTAGCCATTATGTAAAATAGAAAACCTCTTAAAAAGACAGTGAACTGCAACAGCCTTCCTAAATAGCTCGCCACATCATCTTTTTAGAAGCACCATGGCGCAGTAGTCCGCCGTCGGAACGTCACCGGGCCTTTGCTTCCTCCATGACCGGCCAGCGGCCACCTAGACACAACCATCACGGTGGTAGCTCGACTCGTTGGCTAATTGCACCCAAGCTACAGCAGCGACCCTGCTACGTATTGACGCCCGTGCATCCAGCCATGGCCAGCTGCAGCCGGCCTTGGCTAGCACTCGGAGGTCGCCCAATCTATCAAAATCGAATGTAGCCGGTTGGAAAAGGGATTGGCACCGTCTGACTAGCAAGGATGGGGAACGAGTACGTACAACGCAGGGCAGAGCTCCTGCAGATGGCGGATGCGACAAGCTTGCATAGTGCCACAGCATGATTTTTTGAGGAACTCGAAGGGGCGGAGCAGCGTGGAGAGGAACACGCTTCGAAAAGGGCAGCCGACGAGTCGGCGACTCGCGACGGGGATTGGCCAGGACAGCGAGGCAACAGGCCGCGTGTGTGCGAAGCCACACGGGAAAGCGAGATAGCAAGCAGCGCTCACTAGCTTTCTTTGGCCACCGAGATTCACGGAATAGACGGCTGGGTATTTTACAACTCCAGATACAACATCTGTTGGAGTCTATTTTGTAGCACAAAATATCTAAATCTGATTCCACGCTAGGAATAGCAACTCTCTTGGAGTTGCTCTTATGCGTTCTGACTAAAGTAAATCTATCAAATTCAGCATCAAACCAATGTTAAGTAAAAGGATATTCTATCAAATCCATAAGATTGATTTTCTTTCCTTTTTTTCTAATACATATTTAGTTGTTGGAATATTTTGATGAATTGACACTTTTAGACCCAGAACAGGAACTACATAATTATTTTGTTAAGCATTAAACTTCTAACACAGAGTAAAGTATGTTTTTTAGTCTCTAAATTTATGTCACTGTGTCATCCCGGTCTCTAAACTTGTTAAATGCTTATCTATGTGCCTAAATAGAGTCCAGGTCTCATTACCCCTCCAAATGGGTGTGGACCCACTACCTGACTCCTCCTATGTCTTCGCCTCGGTCCCGTCGCCCCCACCCACTGTCCTTCGTCCTCCTAGACTCCCCACTACGAGAGGGTGGTGAGCTACGCATGAGGGCTGCAGCAGTGGCGCTCATGTTGACCTCTTGTCACCAGCGCCACGTGCTTGCTCGTCGTCGACCCCACCAAGCGTGTCAGCGCCAGCGACCATAGGCGAGAGCCAACGACAGGGCTGCCTAAACGAAGAAATGTGTTGGGGCAGGGGCGGCTCGAGCAAGCAGTAGCGGCTCAAGCAAGAGCGGCCAGGGGCCTGGGCGTGTGGTGGAAGGCTGAGCTCTTGGTGCTCTCGCCGGCGTCGTCCAAGAGGGTTGTTATGGAGTTGTGCTCAATGCAATAATGCACACGCATACACTGTCCCATCCCCTCGAACAGAGATGTTGACGGCAACGATAGCGACAGGCTGGATGTGTCAGAGTAGACATTCTAGGTTTTGATTTTCACTGCCAATAATGCAGTGCCGATTCAAAATATGGTAGTAAAGCAGAGACCTGATAGGACTACAGTGAGCTAGACCAAAACATTATTTAAGTACCTAGGTGAGTGTTTTGCAATTTAGAGGATCGGGATGACACAGTGGCATAAATTTAGAAACCGGTAGTGGACTCTACTCCAGTAATTATGTATCTATAGAATTATTAGTACATAACTTCCTTCACACCAGAAAGTAAATGGTAGTAACACAACAACAACAAAAGAAGCCAACAATCCTTATTGATGCCATCTAAGTAAAAAAAACAAAAAAAAGAGGACAATGCAAGCATGGCAACACTAACCTCATTAGTTCTCACCATGTAGGCTCAAGAAGCTTCCAGTATGCACACAAACTCGAGAGGAATGCCTTAACATCATCAGACTCCCGAATGTACTTGTTCTTGGGTCATAAATCTGCTGCAGTCCCATAGATCTAATAACCGTGACGATCCTGCCGTCCTCTAACACCAACAAAGGATGCATGGCTGAAAGGTGTCCAGAACGTTCAATCTGCACACTATTCTGCTTGACCCAAAGGCCTTCCTCAGAGTCCTTAAGGAACCACAGGTCCATGATGCGGCTTGAACCATGAACAATGACCAAGGAACCATTCAGGTTGGCCAATGTCACCTGCTTCACATGCCTTCACAACGCGTTCACATGCCTTCACAAGCGAGGGAATCTAAACATACTTGTCGGAATCTGAATATACCTAGAGGTGGGAAAACGACCTCAACGCGTCAATCTTGTCCCAGGCGACGGGCTTAATTAATTAATACTCCCAGCGAGCAGGTTCGTTCGTGTGACAAGGAAATCTCGGATACCAAGGAAGGAGAGTGTGCATGGCCGGAGTAAGTAAAGTGAGCTCAGTTTTCATGCATGCCGTGTTAACTTTGGCCCACTGCTCAGCGGCGCGTTTGCAGGATACCAAGTGGTGGTCCTGTGTCTCATTTCAGCTGTCACGCCCTACAAAACTGCCAAAATGAAAAATAGGAGAGCGCCCTCCAAAGCTACCCGGAGGTACTAGTACTGTAATCCTCACCAGCTTTTGTTTCACTGGAGAATTAAGGGCACGCCCAACGCGAGCTAACACCATCATATGCCCCAGCTAAATTCATCGATCCACGCAAGCGAGGAAACCTTGGGACAGTACATGTCAAATGCTTCTGACAAATGCTGTTTCCCGCGTCAAATGCTCCCCAGCTATCACATCGAATCTTCACCCCAATCATATAAACAATTATGAGCTCAGTTTTCACACAAAGGCCTGGATTAGTTTCCAAAAATTTTCACCCCAAACTATCACATCGAATCTTACGGCACATGCATGGAGTATTAAATATAGACGGAAAAAAACTAATTGCACAGTTTGGTTGAAAATCGCGAGACGAATGTATTTAAGACTAATTAGTCCATGATTAGCCATAAGTGCTACAGTACTAGCATGCGCTAATGACGGATTAATTAGGCTTACTAAATTCGTCTCGCTGTTTCCGGGCGAGCTATGTAATTAGTTTTTTTTATTAGTGTCCAAAAACCTCTTCCGACATCTCCGAAACATCTGATGTGACATTCAAAAATTTTCGTTTCACGAACTAAACACACCCTAAATTCATCGATCCACGCAAGCAAGAAAACGCGGACTGTGCAGACGCATGCTTTTCGTCAGAAGCATTTGACGGTACATGCAACAGCCTTTCTCCCTTTCTCTGCTCCCCAAGCCGTTGGCTTCGGCTGTGTCACGCGAGACTACCGCTTATTCTGCGGGAGACTATAAACAATTATGAGACCACCACACTCTAGATGACTTAGGCTGTCTGCACTCATCGACCTCTATTTCCATCTCTTAAAAGAAATATTATATTCTAGTCATCAAGATTCTCTACTCTATACTCATTTCTCCCGCACCCGTGTTATCTCTATCCTATACTCTATACCACTATTCCATATTTTATTCTCCTCCCTCCCCATTTCTCTCTCTCTCCAACTCTCTCTCTCGCTACAGTGTTTTAGCGTGCCCTCGCACGGCCGCCGGAAGTAGCGTTTCTCTGTTCGGCCGGTACGGTACCGGCTGCTTTACAGGCCTACGGTGCGGGCGCGCGGAACGGTACCGCGTGCTGCAGGCCGGCTTCCAGGTGCGCGGTGCGATTAGTGCTTGTTTAGTTCCCAAAAAGTTTCCCAAAAAGTGCTACAGTAGCCATCACATCGAATCTTGCGATACGTGCATGGAGCATTAAATGTAGTCGAAAAAAACTAATTGCACAGTTTGGTTGGAAATTGCGAGACGAACGTTTTGAGCCTAAGGGCAGTCCCAATGGTGCATTGATGATGGTTTCTATCCTCATTAAATGACTTAGCACGTAGGCAAAACGCTGACATGGCAACGTAATTAATGAAGAAAGAGAGCAAAAATCATAGAAATGGTTTCTTCATGAAGAAATCAGGTCTACTCTTGACCCAATGCACCAAGAAACCATGAAATCGCCATTAGGGAGAAACCACCAGTTTTTAGGGAGCTCGTGTCGCACTCGCATTGGAGAAAGAAGATAGAGTTGGGAGAGAGAAAGAGAAAATACTCATAGAAACCATGGGTTGGAAAGCAGTATTTTTTGGTGTGGTATCCTATGTTATAGAAACTACTAGTTTCTTTCACTGGGACTGCCCTAATTAGTCTATGATTAAACACTAATTGTTAAATAAAAATAAAGGTGCTATAGTAGCCAAATTCTCAAAATTCGTGAACTAAACACAGCCTTAGTCTCAGAGTCTGGACGCCTACATAGATACTGGGCAGTAAGCCACCGTATTGCGTTGAGGAAGCCCTTGACTAGTAGACTGCTGGAGGAGGGGACATGACTACAACGCATTCACATGCCCTTGTACTGTGACAAAGGATACGCCAAGCCTTCACATGCTAAGGAATCTGAATATACCTGGAGGTGGGAACATGACTTCAACGCGTCAATCTTGTCCCACGCGATGGGTTTAATTAAATTAATCGCTTGACTGATAAGTTATGACTAAAAGTACTATTGATTGATTTATTGTGAGAAAAAAACACATTATTTATTTGTTAAAAAATACGGATTATAAGTCATATGCTCCCTCCGTACAGATTTGAGCTCAGTTTTCATGCATGCCGCCATGCAGCCTTAACTTTAGCCCACTACTCAGCGGCGCGCTTCGTCCTATATATTTCACGTGTCACGTCCCATAAAACTGCCAAAATGAAAAATAGAAAAGCGCCCTGCAAAGCTGTCCGGAGGTAGTGACCAGCTTTCGCTTGACAGGAGTAGTGTACTACTACTACTGGAGGTGGGAACACAACTTCAACGCGTCAATCTTTTTTCCACGCGATGGGCTTAATTAATTAATTAATTAATAGTACTAGTTTCCCATACCAGTAGACGTATTATTATGTGGTACTACGAGACAATTACGGAGCTCATGTGAACTCACGACTCCCGGGGGTGCATATGCGCATGAATTATGCCCAGCTTGCCCGGCAGCCGCGGCGATCGAAATAGCCAAGAACTTGCCTATTAGGCAAAGCACAATATTGCTAAAGGCATATTTGGGTCGATTAGTCCTAATAACTAGCTTGCTAAGGGAAATCGCAAATGGAAGACACTAAACATCGTGTCCAAAGAACACATGTCAATATCAAACACTCATAGAAAACACTCTCCAATGCATGGTTTCTATGATAAAAAAATAAATATTTTATTATACTGCTTCTTCACTAGTACTTTGTAATAAATATTTAACTTTCAGGTAGTTTTTTTTTTCGACAAACTTTCCAGTAGTTGACGCTGTCAGTTACTCCTACGAGTAGGACATTTTATGCATTTGTATTTTATGTTATATGGTTGGTTTTTGCGGAAGTATGTTAAATTAATTATACAAGAAACCATGAAATCGCCATTAGGGAGAAACCACCAGTTTCTAGGGAGCTCGTGTCGCACTCCCATTGGAGAAAGAAGATAGAGTTGGGAGATAAAGAGAAAATAATTATTACTCATAGAAACCATGGGTTGGAAAGCAGTATTTTTTGGTGTGGTATCCTATGTTATAGAAACTACTAGTTTCTTTCATTGGGACTGCCCTAATTAGTCTATGATTAAACACTAATTGTTAAATAAAAATAAAGATGCTATAGTAGCCAAATTCTCAAAATTCATGAACTAAACACAGCCTTAGTCTCAGAGTCTGGACGCCTACATAGATACTGGGCAGTAAGCCACCGTATTGCGTTGAGGAAGCCCTTGACTAGTAGACTGCTGGAGGAGGGGACATGACTACAACGCATTCACATGCCCTTGTACTGTGACAAAGGATACGCCAAGCCTTCACATGCTAAGGAATCTGAATATACCTGGAGGTGGGAACATGACTTCAACGCGTCAATCTTGTCCCACGCGATGGGTTTAATTAAATTAATCGCTTGACTGATAAGTTATGACTAAAAGTACTATTGATTGATTTATTGTGAGAAAAAAACACATTATTTATTTGTTAAAAAATACGGATTATAAGTCATATGCTCCCTCCGTACAGATTTGAGCTCAGTTTTCATGCATGCCGCCATGCAGCCTTAACTTTAGCCCACTACTCAGCGGCGCGCTTCGTCCTATATATTTCACGTGTCACGTCCCATAAAACTGCCAAAATGAAAAATAGAAAAGCGCCCTGCAAAGCTGTCCGGAGGTAGTGACCAGCTTTCGCTTGACAGGAGTAGTGTACTACTACTACTGGAGGTGGGAACACAACTTCAACGCGTCAATCTTTTTTCCACGCGATGGGCTTAATTAATTAATTAATTAATAGTACTAGTTTCCCATACCAGTAGACGTATTATTATTTGGTACTACGAGACAATTACGGAGCTCATGTGAACTCACGACTCCCGGGGGTGCATATGCGCATGAATTATGCCCAGCTTGCCCGGCAGCCGCGGCGATCGAAATAGCCAAGAACTTGCCTATTAGGCAAAGCACAATATTGCTAAAGGCATATTTGGGTCAATTAGTCCTAATAACTAGCTTGCTAAGGGAAATCGCAAATGGAAGCTAGACACTAAACATCGTGTCCAAAGAACACATGTCAATATCAAACACTCATAGAAAACACTCTCCAATGCATGGTTTCTATGATATAAAAAATAAATATTTTATTATACTGCTTCTTCACTAGTACTTTGTAATAAATATTTAACTTTCAGGTAGTTTTTTTTCGACAAACTTTCGAGTAGTTGAGAATTTTTTTATTTTAACACTTTTTGTAAATTAATTTTAAATCTAAGACTGCCTGTTTTTTTTAAACTAACACTTTTGGCCGCGCCTATTGCCATGACACGGCCAAAAGTCTGTGCCGCGCCATTCATGGTGGCACGGCAGGGGGCTAACGTGGCAACGACCGAAAAGGCTGACCGTTGACGTGGCAGGGCCTGCCGCGCCACCCATCTTGGCGCGGCAGTGACGCGCCACGGCGCATGGCGCGGTGGTACCTGGACGGTTTAATCGGAACTTTCCGCGCCGATAGTGGGAGTTACTCTAGATATTGCTTGACGTAAAACCAATAGTGGATTTATTTCTATCTTTTGTTGAATCTTTTTCACGGCCGAATAGAGAATTTGATAAGCCAATGATTTTTTTCCGTCTTTCATAATACGGTTAACCACCATGTTAACTAATCGATTATGAAAAATTGGATCGGATTGAAACGAATATTTTTTTAAGGGAACCTTTTTTTTTGCTTTTTTGCCCCATATTGTAGGATCGGCAGCGACGCGACCATGGACCCCGGCTTCCTCGACCCCTCGCGCAAGACGCCAGCCACCGGCGTCGACATACCTCGGGACTGTCGGTTCCCGAACTAGTTGCTACTTAATCTCGCCGGCAGTGCTGCCGCGATGCATTGAAACGAATATGAAGCAAATAAATGAAGTCCGTGCGCAAGTTGACAAGCTACCACATAACATTTTCATTGGTTTGACATAAGTTCGACATAACATAACCCACTAAGCCTGCAAGTTTCGGACGTCAATATTCGTTCGACGAAACACCGGAACTTTTCCTGAAATTGACCCAAGAAAATGAGACCCGATGGCTGCAGAAAAGCAATGCAAGTATTAAATAGGCTTGAATTTCTCACTTATTTTTCTTGGAAGCCTCGTCGTCCGGTGGAAGAAAGCCAGTCAACTGAGCCACCAGCTCCCTCCAGTGATCATTGTCAACTATCCCTATCACTGGAAGTCCCCTCAACCGAAGGCCAAAAATAGCCTTCACGTCCTGCATAGTCAAGGTCATCTCGCCACAAGGTAGGTGGAACGTGTGGGTCTCAGGCCTCCACCTGTTATAAGAATAGAATGACTGTTAGTTGTCTCAAATTTGTTACAAGAATGTTTACGTATAAATAAGGCACTCGCACCTGTCTACAGCTGCAGTAAGTAGTGCTGGGTCAAGGGCGGAAGACCGTAGTTGACAACACGGACAAGCTCGAGAAAGCCGGCACGCCGTATGTACGACGCGTAACGCTCATCTCACTGGTGCGCCCTGGTGTGCGTGCGGGGCCTCAAAGGAGGCAAGGCCACCTCTGCGTCGTTGTCACTCAAGATGTGTGCTCGGTGCTGGTCGTCGTACTCCACCTCAAGAATGGGGTACAAAGGGTGCTGCGTGGGAAGGGTCATCCTGTTATAAATTGATAAACAAAGGGTTAGAGTATTCAAATTAACAAAATTCAAATTAACATTATGTAGCATTGCAAAATTTGAACTACTTGTTATGCAATACGAACACAATATGAAAGCACATGTATATATTCAAAGTAACATTAACAGATATATTAAACAACTTCACTAGGAATATAAGCATTTGACGAAACTTCATCAAGTCATCAAAATCGACGTATCACGCACTAGTAAGTACCGACATTTGAAAACTAGTATCTATACCCAAAATCCCTAACTAAATAACTAACTATAAACTAAATAATAAATACCTAATCAATCCCTAAACCCAAAATCCTAACTAACAGTAATCTAAACCCTAACTACCTAACCAAACCTTAACTATACTACAACACACAACCTCAAACCTAAAAACTACCTACCTAAATCACAAACAAATTCACTAACCTAACTATCCTAAATCACTAACTATACTAAATCACTAACTATCATAAATCAATAACAATCATAAAACCCTAACTATCATAAATCACTAACTATCCTAAATCACTAATTATCCTAAATCAATAATAATCAAAATGACATGAAATCGAGAGGGAGGTACCTTGATAGGAGCGGGCGGCATTGATGCGCCGGCGTTCGTGGTGCGGCCGGCGCGGGCGCTGCGCGGCGGGAGTGGGAGGGCTCGGCGTGGACGGGTGGGCACGGCCGGCGCGGGCGGGCGGCCGTCCGGGCGCGCTGGCGGCGGGGCGCATGCGGGCGGTGGCGGCGGGCGGGCGGGCTCGCTCACGATATTTATCTGGCCCTACCGCGCCATGCGCCGTGGCGCGGCACTGCCGTGCCAAGATCGGTGGCGCGGCAGGCCCTGCCACGTCAACGGTCAGCGTTTCCGATCGTCGCCATGTCAAGTGTTAGTTTTGGAAAAAAAAACATACAGTGTTAGATTTAAAATTAGTTTACAAAAAGTGTTAAAATTAAAAAAAAATTGTAGTTGACGCTGTCAGTTACTCCTACGAACAGGACATTTTATGCATTTGTATTTTATGTTATATGGTTGGTTTTTGCGGAAGTATGTTAAATTAATTATATATGATTGGGGATCATATATAATATATACATATGGCTCGTGATGTGAAATAGCCACAATTAAATACGAGTATGTAAACGAACCAACATCTAGTGCACGGTACGTTCTTTTATTTAAGATCCTTTGAAACGCACTTGCGTTTTAGCTAGTACACAATAGAAAAAAAACTACTAGTACATCTCATTGCTAGCACGCTTTCTTATTACTGCCAATCACTGATTACTCGTTATCCTCCCGTGTATACAGAGAGTATTAGGCTTTGAACAGCATCTATGAAGAAAGGAAAACTACAAAAACAGGATGAACCAATATTGAGTACAAACCAAACTGAGCCCATGTGCAATATATAGTCGAATTGTTCAAAGCCAATCCCAGGTCAACTCGTTAGTCATCACACAGCAGATATGCCATGGTCGGGCTCACTTATGCTTGCCTTCTCATCCCAAAGTACCGCCGAATGCTTCATGCAAGTTACTCAACACACAGCTAGCTAGCTCCCAGCTGCCTTCCCCTCCGGTTTGGTAAACTAAAACCCACTGTAGCCATGCCGGGTTCCATTGTAGCCTCTCTCATCTTCCTTCTCATCCCGCTAACACTTCTCCAGAGGTGTGGCGCTGCCGACAGCATCTCGGACTATGATCAAAATTACACGGCGCAATGCTCCAACTCCGTAAACTTCATCAGCAGCGGCGGAGGCTTCATCGACTACGTGATGAACCTCCGCCGGTTCCTCGCCACGCTCCCGTCAAATGTCATCAACAACGGTGGATTCTTCAACGGCTCGGTGGGATCCACGAACGCCGCCGTGTTCGGGATGGCCATGTGCCACGCCGACATACCATTGTCGGACCAGTGCAAGAACTGCCTCCAGGCGGCTTCCGCCGGGGCGCACAAGGCCTGCCCGGAGAGCAACAGCGCAAGCGTCGCGTACCAGGGCTGCGTGCTCCGGTACTCGGACATACCCATTCTCGCCGCCGCAGACGACGACGAAGTTTCCAATAGCATTGCCTTCTACACGCAGAACCACGCGGCCAGCGTGCCTGATACCATTGCCTTTCAGCAAACCCGCCAGGATCTGCTGACGGATCTGGCCGGCGCAGCTGTGAGCTCGCCCATGATGATTGGGTGGGGCAACCGCACGTTCAACAGCACGCACAAGCTCTACGGTCTGGCGCAGTGCAACAGGGACTTGCCGAAGGAATTATGCTACAGCTACATTACATTGGTCGCGCTGAAATTAGCGGACGAGGTACAGTGGTCGGAGGGGGTGTCCATCACAGGGTTTAGCTTCCACATCAGGTCCGACCTGACGCCCTTTGAAGTCTACGTGCCCCCCACCGGTACCGGCCCTTTGCAACCGGAAGCAGCAAAAGACATGCCCCCCACCGGTACCGGCCCTTGGCAACAGGAAACAGTAAAAGGTACTCAAATGCAACCTTCGCTTTTCCTTTTTTTTTTGTTCTTTCCTTGTTATTAGTCAATTCTGCACCAATATTATTCTAGTAAATCAACTTTATGCATGCACTTGATTAATTTATTCTTACATACTGGATTTCACTATATATAATTGATGCCATAGATAAATACAGTATTTTTAAACTACACAAGTTTCATAATGCTTATTGCTTCAATATATTATGTACCAAATGTAATTTCTAGTAAAGCATCTTCAGTGGAGTTTCTGTTCACTTTTGAGGTCCAAGAAAATAAAGAAAGGTTTAGCACGGGTCCATCCTAGCATGCGAAATAGAAATGCTCTCTGATCCCCTATCCCCACAAGCGACGCATCCCACCCCAACTTTGTTGTTTACGCCATCTCCCATCCTCTCCTCCTTACCCTCACCACACCCCCACTCCCCTTTCCCCTTTCCCCTCGCATGAGAGAGTTGCCAAGCCACTGCTTTGCATCGGCGCCGGTGCGCGCCCTCCTCGTGCTCCTGCTCCCTCAGTCCCTCTGCTATATGGAGGCTCGCTATCCCCTGTGGCCAAGCCCAACCCATGGCTCTCTAGAACCTATCCGCCTCGCCAAAACACAATAGGGCCAAGTCGAGATCCTCTGCTACAGAATCTCTGTAGGTCGGATGCTTCTCTGTCGTGGTTTAGATGCCCTTTACCTTTCCTGTAGGAGGCCTGCTGTCACCTGTGCTTGAGCCATAGCCACTCGAGTCTATAGAGATGAGCCTCAAATTCCCTAGCACCACAGAGAGGCGGTAGCACGGACATCAAGGGGGTAGGAGTGCGAACATGGGAGCATTGGAGCTAAGAGAGAGAAGTTGGATTAAAATGAGAGGATAACCACTAGTGAGTAGGTCCCACTTTTTAGTCTAAAAATAGTGGCTGAGTTGCGCTGGGGCTACTGCTAGAGAATATTGATGTTCTCGATATTGTGTGTTATTTGTGTATGTTTTACATTACATACCTGATCCGCCTTCTTTTAGAATTAACACATTTTCTTGAAAAAGTTTGCATAATCATATTGTTAAAAGGTAAATTTGAAGAATATGTGGGTCCCTGACTAAAAAGAGGGTGCTTATATTTCTACTAATGGTGAAACCTTTTACAGGTGGATTGGTCCAGCGAGTGGAGATAGTTATCCCTGTTTCCTTTTCAATAATAATTTTTCTTGTGGCGTTCCTAGTTATGAGACATTATGAAAAGAAACGGAGACATTTCCAAAATGTAGCCGGTCTAAAGGATTTTCCTTTTGGCCATATAAAGAGTGCCACCAAGAACTTTGATAAAGATGAATTACTTGGAGAAGGTGGATTCGGGAAGGTCTACAAGGTATGTGTATGAGTAGCATTTTTGAATTTTAGATACCTGCACACAATTAGTATACATGTTGATGTAGAGAAAGCATTCTCTTAACAATATGTAAATCAAATCCTATTGATAAAATCTGTTTCTAGAGCAGTGAAATACCAACCATGGAGGGAACTATCAAACACACAGTGGTAACACAACAATGGAGGAAAAAAAATATAAAACTAGAAAGATGACATAGTCAGTCCCCAAATTAATAGACAACGTTGGTCCTATTATTTCTAGTCGGGTTTAGGATACACACTGTACAGGGCTGGACAAAAAGCTCATTGAGTTAGGGGTGTTTGGTTATTTAGTTGCTCCTAAAATTCATGTCACACCGAATGTTTAGATACTAATAAGGAGCATTAAATATAGATTAATTACAAAACCAATTACATAGATGGAGGCTAATTTGCGAGACGATTTTTTTAAGCCTAATTAATTCGTCATTAGCACATGTTTACTGTAGCACCATGTTGTCAAATCATGGGCTAGTTAGGCTTAAAAGATTCGTCTCGTAAATTAGTCGCAAGTTGTGTAATTAATTTCGTAATTAGTCTATATTTAATACTCCATGTATGTGTCCAAACATTCGATGTGACAGAAATTTTAGGAGCTCCTGTAGAAACCAAACAGGCCCTTAGATCGGTGGCTCATTTGAAAATTGCTCCGATTGAACTCTTTTTCCTTTTAAAAACAAAAAATAGTTATAGATTGATGACTTCCAACTTTAGCTTGTCACTAAAAAAACCCCTATACATGATGGTTTACTTTGGTCATAGACAAGCGAAAATACGTCACGGTTAACTAACGATGACGATCCAGAAAAAACGTCATGTATCCAAGAGGTCCACGGTTTGATTCCTAGTAGCCGCAATTTTTTTTTGCAAATTTAGCTCTCTCACCGACAGGTGGGTCCCACCTTCCCTGTTTACATCAGCGCCAGCCCCTGCCTCTCATCAGCATGACACGTAGGAACGAATTTAGCTCCCTCACCGACAGGTAGGTCCCACCTTCCCTTTTTACATCAGCGCCAGCCCCTGCCTCTCATCAGCATGACATGTAGGAACGACGTGGACGCTCACATCAACGCCATGTTGGATGTATGATCTGTGACCACCCCATTAGTCCGTCATAGATTTACTATAGAGTGCCAAAATGATTGGTGACGTCCAACCATGACGATAATTTAACCAATCGTCATATATCTATCACCTTAGGTTGAACCGTCACAGATGACTTCATTCTATGATGATTTGCTGGAAGGTCATGGGTAAACCGTCATGTATAAGGGTTTTTGTTGTAGTGTTGGCTCGTGATGTTCAGTTTGAAGTTGGATCCAAACAACACAGGACGCTATAATAGATAAGAACATATCTATATTTGGAAGAAAACTAAAAAAAATAGTTGGCTTATTATCCATCCCTACACGTACTCCATCATTGTTTTCTTTTCTTTTTTTTGAAACTCGTACTCCATCATTGGGAGGGGCTGGGAGGCTGTTTGTTCTAGATATAATATATAATCTGATTGGCAATAATATTATAAACAAAACAAATGGGACTTAAAATGCTTCTGAACTTATATTTTATTTGATTTAAGTATGCTGCATTATGTTTTTTCAATTTTTTCATTTAGACAATACTTGTGACTCAAAATGATTATTATAATCTAGGGTACCTTCAATATTGACCACAATACGAAGGAACTTGCTGTCAAGTGCGTTACAAATCCTTCAATGGCAAAACACCTCAAGGATGAACTAAAGATACTCGCAAAACTACAGCATAAGAATGTGGTTCGACTGGTAGGGTTTTGTAACAATGACGGGTGGTTTCGGCGTGGCAGGGGACTGTACGTTTGCAGTGAACTTATCAGTAACGGCCCTCTTGATAAAAAAATATTTGGTACGTTGGCTTCCCTCTCTCTGCTGGTCATGCTCTTCATATATATTGCACGCACACTTTGGCAACTACACAATACAATCAAACCTTTATATATGTGTTGCATTTTTTTATACGCTTGTTTGCTTATTGAATAGTGTATATGTTTATTGATCAGCTTCATTGGGGCAATCTGTTATTGAATGGCCAATTCGTTACGAGATTATACGTGGAATTTGCGCTGGATTGCAGTACCTACATCAGGATCATAACAGTAAGATTTTGCACATGGACTTAAAGCCCAGCAATATCTTGCTCGATGAGGAAATGAAGCCAAAAATTGCAGATTTTGGTCTATCAAGAGCTTTTCTGAACGCGAAAACTCATACTTACACACAGATCGTGAAAGGATCACTGTAAGTATCTGTACAGTACTGATGTGCATGCGTTTATTAGTTTATTTATTATTATATGTTCCGTGAGGTATAGAGGCTTGCATTGACGAGATGAAAGTAAATAACAAACAAATCCAATTCAATGCCCTCTCGGCAAGAGAGGAAAAAAGGAAATGAAAACTATTTCATATGTTTCAAATTATAGTTCACTTCACCTTTGTTCTAGGTCATTTTTTTCTAATTTGATCTAATTTTTAGAATAATGTACTAACACCTACAGGTTCAAATAAATGCACTATCAAGATATATTCTCCTTTAGAACTTAATGAAACTAATTAATTTGAGTTGCAGGTGTGGGTGCATATTTTTATATAAACTTGGATAAGGTTAAAGAAAGAATAAACTTAGAACAAGCCTTGTTCGCTTCTCTTATAATCCGTACTTTTCACCTTGTTTTTTCAGCCGCGGAGCAGTGTTTTTCTCTCACAACAAATCAGCCGGAACAGTGTTTCGGCTTATTTTTTCAGCGAAGCGAACGGGACCAAACTAGAAGAGCTATATAGACACCTCGTAGCCCATGCCTTTGCCGGGCAGCTCTACATCAGCTGAAACCAAAATTATTATAATTTAGAACGGAGTGAGTACATCTCAAACAAACCCTTTTACATGACTAATCAAGAGTTGATTGATTCAGTACACGTACAAGTAGAGAAGAAAATTAAACTCAGGTCGACCTAATGGACAAAAAGCTAGGATTCTCTTTTTCTTCCTCAGTATATATTTCTAGCTAGCTCGTGGAATTATCAGTTGTGTTCTATACTCCCACTATCCCCAAATACAAGGCGCAAACACACTTAAAGATACAAACACGTGTTCTTTGACTACAAATTAGTCTAACAAATTTTCTTTTGCTAAAAAGTTATTACAATAAATCTGTATTTATTTAGAATACTTTCTAATAGTCAAACTTTTATTGCCACAACAAATGATGCTACAAGATGTAGGCGGTTAAAGTGTAAACATAAAGATTGCCAAATCAAACCACGTCTTATATGTGTTTTAATTAAGAAAGGGGGGTACTTATTATGTCTATGGCAACTATTTGGGTTGCCTTGCAGCGGATACATGGCGCCCGAGTTTGTTGACAACGGGAGGGCGAGCCGCCATTGCGACATATACAGTCTTGGTATCCTCATCCTGGGGATAGTTATGAGAGTTGGGCCTCCTAGTACTAGTCGTGACCCCTGTGGTGTATCGTTCATCAACAAGGTCCGCGAGAAGTTTATCGTAGACTTGGAAACAACTACGAGTCTCAAGAGATGCAGCGCTAAGGATCACGAGCAGCTGAAGAAGGATGCATCCTTGCAGGATGATGACAGCATTGAGGATGTGGAAAAATGCGTTGGTTTAGCTTTCGAGTGTGTCAATGAAGAACCAAAAGAAAGGCCTGAAGCCGCGGACATATGCACTCGCCTCAACCAAGATAATCGAGCCCACATAATCTCATTACAAGTGAACCAGCTGCAGAAGTAATTTGCTCTTGGGTGGGAATTAAAGTCTGCTCAGTCCCTCTGTCGTCAGGGAGAAGAATAAATACTAGGGAAACGAACTATTTGCTGATAGCTATTACGCATGCTGCATTCAACATGGATTGGTCTCCAAAAGATTTGACAGAACTTGGTTTGTAATACCTACATTTTTCGATTGGTAGCTTGTAACGAATAATGTTACTGTTCGCATTGTTTGATCAAAGCTTATGGAATTACTATATTTTTGTTCTTCAGAGGATGAATATAATTGACCTATTTATATTCGATGTGATGAGCAGGTTAGATACAAATTTATCTTCTTCCCAACTTGCGTAGCTAAATCCTATCACTACTAGAAACCGAAGTATCCCTGTCCAAAATATATTGAGTGAAGAAAAATAGACTCAGCTGGTGAGAATCTGAAATTTGCTTTGAAGCGTCAGAAATCCAACTTGAGTTTACACAAAGCATGTAGAGAACATTCGCATATATTTATAGATGAAGGAAGCTTTATTTCAAGATTCTGGGCTCGATCTATACATTTAAGGTAGTGCACCCACCATTACAACGACAAAACGGAGAAGGAAAACGCACTCAATGCACACCAAGCAACAGAGTATCATCAAACCGTTCTCGTAGTGACAATCCTACAATCCTATATTTAAACAGAGAGGCTAGTTTGCTGCACCAGCATCTCTATCCTCATGCATGGCGCGGTAAGGTAAGAGCAATTTCAATACTTTAGCCCATATGCCCTTTTTACCATGGGACGAAAAACTACTCACATAGAGCCCTTACTCGAACAATTAAAAAGTAGAAGACCACCACTAATGTTTTCTATTATATCCTTGCGCCTGTGGGGTCTCCACGGGGGCCCTAATTTTTATTTTATTTTTGAAAGTAGGCCCTACTTTTTAGTTTACCATTCCCATCCATCTCTTTCTCATTCCGCAGGTAAGGAACACCCTCCATCCCTCCCACTCGTTCACCACCTCTAAATTCAGGCCCCGTTCACTTCGTTGAAAAGACTGGCTAAAAAGTACTGTTCGCTGATTTGTTATGAGAGAAAAACATAATACCGTGGTTAATAAGGCAGGCTGATAAGTTAGGGCCGTTAATCACCACTTCTTCCATCCATGCCGACCGGGAATCAGGTCCCCGGCCTCCTCTGCTCTACTCACACTGGGCATGCATCAGTTATATTTGCGGATTATTATTGATACAATTACCTCCTTCCCACCAGTAAATGTATCCGTAACAGAACACAGAACACAAAACGAATCCACCAGTTGTCCTTAGTGATGCCATCACAGTAAAAAAATAAAATAATAAGGACAATATATGCATGGCAATGCTCACCTGTCACCTCATTAGGTTTTTCCGCTGACCATGTCTGAGCATGTATTTCATTAAGAGAGAGGTTAGTTCTCACTATGTAGGCTCAACAAGCTTCCAGCATGCACACTAACTCGAGAGGAATGCCTTAACATCATCAGACTCGCGAATGTACTTGTTCTTGGGTCATAAATCTGCAGCAGTCCCATGGATCTAATAACCGTGACAATCCTGCCGTCCTCTAACACCAACAAAGGATGCATGGGTGAAAGGTGTCCAGAAAGTTCAATCTGCACACTATACTGCTTGACCCAAAGGCCTTCCTCGGAGTCCTTCAGGAACCACAGGTCCATGACGCGGCTTGAACCATGAACAATGACCAAGGAACCATTCAGGTTGGCCAATGTAACCTGCTTCAGATACAAATTGTGCCGGCCGCCACCACCAACGAGGTCGCTGGGTCCCTTGATTCTTGGCCTCCATTCCTCCGCCTCGAGATCGAACCGGACTATCCAGCCTTGCTCATCGGCTCTGCGATTCACGGCGGCGAAATACGCCGCCACGCTTAAGAAGTAGACCATCCCACCGACGACCACTCTGGTCCATTCATTCCACACGAAAGACCTCGGAGGTCCCTGCATTCCCCTCCACCGTGCACTGCTGCTGAATGTGCAGACCTCAAACAGGTCGTCACGGTCGCTGCCACTGCCGTCGTGCCGTTGTCGAAATGGAAGCATCCGCAGCACCTTGAGCTCGCATGTTCCGGCGACCTGCCCAAACATGTGCACGGGCTCCCCATAGTCGCGCAGGCTGAACCCTCGCGCAGCGTGCTCTGGTGCGAGCCTGTCTGATAAATTGTGCACGGCTCCGGTGACCGGGTCGAGCAACCGGAAGCTGCCGCTGTCTATCGTCTTGACGCAAACGAGACCGGAGGCCGCCACGCTCACGACCATGTCGCTCGCGTTCCCTGCCGCCACGTGCCTGACGATCTGGCCCGACGACATGTCCAGGACGTCGACGAGGCTGTCGCGGTCCAGGTCCACGTCGTCGGCGTAGGACGCAACGATGTAGGGCTCCGGGCGTCGCGCGGCGTGCGCGGCGGCGAACCACGGGGCGGAGAGGAGGGACCGCCACGCCCGGCACACGGTGCGCAGCCGGCAGAGCTGCTTGCCCGGGAGACGCAGCAGGATCTCGCACAGCGCGTCCAAGGGCAGAGCGCCGGCGTCGCCGCCGCCACAGGCGGCGGGAGTGGCGGGCGCGGGAAGCCTGCGACGTTGCTGTGCGCGGCGCGGCTCCGGCGACGACATGCTGGATACGATCGAAGGCCTCGAGACGTACCTGCAGCATACAGTGACACGAGAGGTCGGATCGTATCGCGCAGGCTCGCTGTAGTTCGGCCGATCGGGAAGACACGGTCGCGAGGGCCGAATGAAGAGGGCATACCAGCGGATCGTGATGGATGTCGGTGCCGGATCCCACCGACGGCGGCAGGGAGCGCGCCGCGCGCGGCGTTGTCAGGGGAGTTGGGACTCCGTACGTCGAGCGTCGTGGAAAGGCGGTGGCTCGCTGTTGATCCGCTATCTAGTTGATTCTGGGGATCTGGGACGAAACTGCCGCCGAAAGTCTCTCATGTAGCAGGCGACGAAAACAAAATGGACCTTGTGGGCCGGGAGAAACACAGACACGAAGGCCTGCAGTGGATGGAATCCAGCCTGATATGCGCGCAGTGCGCTGGCAGGCCGCAGTGGCATTTTTGGTTTGTTGAGTTTGCCTGCCACGGGCTCATGCTGGGCCGGCGTTGGCAAAAAAAAAAATAGCTTTGGCAAAAAAAAATCGTCTAAACGACATTAAAAAAACCGCCTAAACTGTAGAAAGCGTTGCTTCCCTTAAAAAAAAGATAATCATACACCCGTCCCGTCGGGATGGGCTGCTTCGCACGCCCCGTGCTGCCCGCCTGCACGCCGTTGCTCGCTCCCACTCGCGCCCTCATCCACCTTGTCTGTCGTGGAAGGGGAGGCTAGGGAGGCCTACGCCTGCTCCTACGTTTGTGCCCCCATCCACCTCACACTGTTAGTAAGAAGGGGAGGCCTGCGCCACCGCAGTTCCCCACCAGGTAGGTCGTGACCACCGACGACAATATGTTTCAAGTGTTTCAGGCGTTTTCAGACATGTTGCAAGCCTATGTTTGAAGTGTTTCAGTTGTTTCAGACGTATGTTTTAAGTGTTTCATCTGGATGTTGCATATGTTGCTATGGTTATACACGCATGTTTCAAGCATATGTTTCATATGTTTTTCAGATTTATGTTGCAAGTGTTTCATCTAGATGTTGCAAAGGTAGATCTGGATGTTGCATATGTTGCTATGGCTACACACGAATGTTTCAAGTGTTTATCTGTTTTCAGACGTATATTGCAAGTGTTTTATCTGGATGTTGCATATGTTGTAAATGACTATGTTGCAAGTGTATGTTCCGAATCATCTGTTTTAGGTGTATGTTGTAATTATTTTGTCGGTGCGAAAAGTGACCAACTAGTAAATATTTGTCATTTTACCGTACGTTGTGTTCAGATGTGACCTAGCACTCAATGACACAAGGTTTATACTGGTTCAGGCAACGTGTCCTACGTCCAGTCTGAGTCGGTCGATGACTTTATTCCTGAGCCTAGGTGCTTGAAGTTTGTTGTGGGGTTACAAACGAGTGAGAATAAGATGGGGGTACCAGAGGTCCGGTCGGACTCTGGACCGAAGGGCCGAGAGTGACGGGAGCTCCTACGTGCGCTAAGTATTGGAACGTATGCTCTGTGTTGCTTTAGAATGTCTAAAGCTAGCAAAGAGTGAGTCGGAATGATCCATGTGTTGTCTTTTGTTCGTTGAATCGATCCTCTTTTAGGAAAGAGCGCATCCCCTTTTATAGATGAAGGGGACGGCCTTACAAGTGAGATAGAGGGAGTGTGTGCTACCTAGTCTTGTTGCCCACGCTGTCGGATACGAGATGGTTTGTCAACGCCTACAATACTGTTGACGCCCTGATGCATGTGGTTGGTTCCATCCTTTTCTTCTATTATGGCAAATGTCGACGTCTACTATACTGTAGGATAAATGTCGACACCCATAACAATGTTCGCGTCCTGACATGTTTGGAAGTTTGCAAAGTACCCTTTTGACATGGCCTGATAGTACTGTCCTACAGATGTGCATGGTACCATCCTCGGTATTGCGGTTGACTTGTGCGCCTTACCTTATCTGCTCCACCTGATTTCTCGGGTCCTCACCGAGCGGGCGTCCCTGTTCGGTCGTTCCCAGTCGGCTCCGACCACGCCGGTCGGAGAAGAGCCGCAGGCAGAGGTTTGGTGCCTTTTGGTCGAAATCGGAAGCGAGCGTCGCCCCTCCTTGGCCAGGCCTTCTGGTCGGAGAGAGCGGGTCGGAGTCGGAAGTGAGCGGCGCCTCTCCTTGGCCAGGCCTTCCGGTCGGAGAGAGCGGGTCAGAGTCGGAAGTGAGCGGCGCCTCTCCTTGGCTAGGCCTTCCGGTCGGAGAGAGTGGGTCAGAGTCGGAAGCGAGCGTCGCCCCTCCTTTGCCAGGCCTTCCGGTCGCAGAGAGCGAGTCGGAGTCGGAAGCGAGCGTCGCCCCTCCTTGGCCAGGCCTTCCGGTCGAAGAGAGTGGGTCGGAGTCGGAAGCGAGCGTCGCCCCGAGAGCGGGTCGGAGTCGGAAGCGAGCGTCGTCCCTCCTTGGCCAGGCCTTCCGGTCGGAGACTAGATCACTCTTACGGCCTGTCGTTAGGTATCTAGGCCGGCCTAGGAGTTTCTCGTCGTCCGCAATGTCGTCTGCTAGGCCGAGCTTTTTGCTGGGAAATAGGCCCATTAGGGACTCCAGGGTTATGAACCCGACATGTTTCTTTTGAGTGTTGCAAAAGTAGATCATAGGGGGAGAAAGCCTAAGCCCTAGGTGGTTCAGCTGCTTCGGCTCCCTGGTGTGGCGAAGATGGAGGTTGCGAACACGAGAGCGGCAGGGGCGTGATAATGTGGCGGATTGGCCGGGATGTGGAGCGGGATGGGCGCAAGCACGTATCATCTGGCAGGATGGGTCAGGGGCCTCCATGTTGCGTGCATTGGCCCAAAAAAAGCTTTGGTAAAAAAAAACCGCCTAAACTGTAGCAGCGTTGTTTTCCTTAAAAAAAACTAGTCATCAAAAACTTGATACCGTACATCATAGAGCATAGATCAACGTGGAATGTAGTTCCTATATTATTTCTACGCATTTTCGAGTATAAAAACTAGTAGCGGCAGCCGCAGTAGAGTGGTGATACGGGCACACGGTCCAAGGTTTGTTGGTGAACATTCAGAGCATTATTCAGTTGCCCGTCTCAAAGTCGACTTTGAGCTGTCTGATAAATACCCAACCATATACTCTAGGCATTTGCATGGATTGCAACAGGTCCTGACCATCTATAATCACAACTTGTTGCAACTAGCCCACTTGTGAGCGTTGGATTTGATTGCAGAATGCAACCGCTAGAAGATGCCGTTTCTTGGCGTGTCATCAATTGAACTAATGTCATAATTGTGACCGTTTCGAGTCCAGGCCCACACAGTTTGAGCCATTTCATTCCATCAGAACGGTTGGCTGAAAAGACAGTTTATTTGTCCCTATTATTTGATTCGAGTAAAACATTTACGACGGTGCTAACGTGGATAAGATGCTTAATTGTGAGACCCCACTAATGGGCCAAAGTTGGGCCGGTCCGATGGGCCGGGCCGAATGATGCAAACACTGTGGCATTGCGGAATACTGTTGCTGCAGGACTTTAATATCAGAACCTCAAGGGATACCGAACCAACTTAAAAGTCTCGGTCTGGGAAGCTGTTAACTCCGGTCTGAACCTTTTGCGCGAAGTGAGGACGAAAGCGCAAGAGAGTTAATTAGCAGGTATGGTCCATTCAACGTGTAGAGTGGATCTTAGCCGTCTTTCCAAGTTGGGGCGTTACAAATGGTATTCAGAGCCAATTCTCGCGGTTTCATGGACTTATGGCTTGGGAGCTCGGACAGGCTGCGCTTGACACTTGGGTCGGGGAGCTGGGAATATGGACGTGGCCACGAGAGTCGATCCTGAACATTTGTCCCGTTTGGGTAGGTTGGTTCGGCCCTCGACGAGGACGTCGAGTCCTAAGGGTGGGTGTATGTGAGACCCTGCTAATGGGCCAAAGTTGGACCGGTCCGACGGGCTAGGCCAAATGGGCGAGTACGGTAGCGAACTGTGATGTGAGTACTGTAGCTGCAGAAACTTTAGTCCCACATCGGAACCTGAAGGGATACCGAACCAATTTAAAAGTCTCGGTCTGGGAAGCTGTTAACTCCGGTTTGAATCTTTTGCGCGAAGCGAGGACAAAAGAGCAAGAGAGTTAATTAGCAGGTGTGGTCCATTCAACGCGTAGAGTGGATCGAAGCCGTCTTCCCAGACTAGAGCGTTACATTAATTAAGTGTGTTCCTACTTATTGTTTGCTAACATGATAACGGAGCCTACTTAAGCACCAATAATTTGCAGTGTAATATAATGTATTCTAAAAAAATTTAGACAACTTAAAAGGAAATCCTCAAATGACGTATGTGCCATAGATTAAACCCAATTAAGGTGTTTCTCTTCAAATTATGGTTTTCTTCTTAACAATTTTGTCAAATCTAGACATTAACACCATGTAGAATACGCTATATTTCAGTATAAATTTTAGAGGACGGAGAGAGTAGGGACTAATTTTTATACAGATGCTTAATTTATTTATATAATAATATTTTCTTATTAAGAGCTTGCGTACTAATAGTTTGGAATTAATCATTTTGCATGAACTTTGCAAAGTTGCTCCCCCTTCTTGTAAAGTTTGCATTTTTTTTTGTTGCTGTGCTGTTGTCGTTGTTGTCGCTATGCTGCACACACGCCAGCCTCCTCCATGCCGTGCCGCGCATGACCTCCACAGCAAGCCCACGTGAGCTCCTCCACGGTGAGCCCATGCTAGCTCCTCCATGGCGAGCTCCACAACGCTGCAAATCTCGTCGGAACGAGAGAGACGGAACCTGCGGGGTTGCGGGGAGTCGAGCAGAGATGCTGCCGGCGATGGTGATGGAGACCAAAGTAGTATAGGCACCATGGTCGATTCGTGTTGCGGGAGAAGAACTCGTGTAGTCGGCCATGGCTGTTGATCCGATCCGAGGGAGAAAAAGGACCGCAGGCATGGCCATCGATCCGATATCAAGGGAGAAAAAAGGTGAGAAGAAAACAAAAAATAAATAAAATAATCTCTGATACGTGGTTCCCATATATTGGGGGTTTATTGGTGATCTGTTGCAGCATCTTCTTCAGTAACCCAAAAATAGTATTGGTGATCACTAATACCATCCTATTGAAGATAAAGTATTGAAAATTTGCTGGAGATGCTCTTAATACACTACCGGACTCCTGTAGTTTGCCGAGTGTCCGAAACACTCGGCAAAATACATAAAACACTCGGCAAATGGTTCGCCGAGTGTAACACTCGGCGAACAGCACTCGCCAAAAACAGTGACGGCAAAGCCAACTTTGCCGAGTGTCTTTTATCGGGCACTCGGCAAAGCCTTTGCCGAGTGCCCGACACTCGGCAAAGTTGAAACCGAAAAAAACCCGAAAAAATGGGATTTTTACCCAAATTTTTCTTTTATCGATGGAGGCCCCCACCGGCCAGCGCCCACCCATCTCCGACATTTTTCGCGTGAATTTCATGGCTACGTGGCCGACGCGATTCGAACCCGAGACCTCCCGCTATGCACGTACCTCCTCTACCACTACACCACACTCTCACTTGTGTCTGGATTCCGTTTTAGTTCCCAATATATTATACTAAACCGAGTGTAAATTGCATGTTTGTGGCCCTAAACGAATTTAAATAAAAAAGTTGTAAACTACAAAGTTTCATAACTTTTCGAGATCTACACTTTTAGTTTAGGAAGTTTTTCCATCCGAGGTCGTTTACAAAATTTGAATTTTAAAATTTTGAAATTCAAACACAGTTTTGCATGACAAGATGTTTTCAAATCAAAAAGTTGTAAACTACAAAGTTTCATAACTTTTCGAGATCTACACTTTTAGTTTAGGAAGTTTTTCCATCCGAGGTCGTTTACAAAATTTGAATTTTAAAATTTTGAAATTCAAACACAGTTTTGCATGACAAAATGTTTTCAAATCAAAAAGTTGGCAATTACAAAGTTTCATAACTTTTCGAGATCTACAAAGTTTATTTTGGTTATTTGGTCATCTATTCATCCGACATGGTCGTTCTAACATTGTTCACAAATCTTATATATCTCTATTGCAGTTTCATAAACTACCAGAGAGATATGTTAGATTTGTGAACAAATTTATTTTCACTTTGTCGTATGAAGAAAAGACCAAAACAAACATTGTACATCTTGATGAGTTATACAACTTTGTAGTTGAAAACTTTTTGATTTGAATTAATTTACTACTTCAAAATGTGCTTTGAAATTTTCTTTGCCGAGTGTCAAAAAAAATAACACTCGGCAAAGAAGCTCTTTGCCGAGTGTTAAAAAAACACTCGGCAAAGAGCCTCTTTGCCGAGTGTCAAAAAAAACACTCGGTAAAGGCGTCTTTGCCGAGTGCCCGAAAAAAAACACTTGGTAAACCACGTGGCACTCGGCAAAGAGCCGGTCTCCGATAGTGATAAGATGTCTTTATCTGCACTTACTATTAGTACAACAGCAGAGGCAGATGTTTTTAATTTTCGCAGGCGGATAAACCAACCGCTTCTAATAAATTATCATTGTTAATGGTTATGGACGGAGGCAGAGGCAGATGTTTTTAATTTTCGCAGGCGGATAAACCAACCGCTTCTAATAAATTATCATTGTTAATGGTTATGGACGGAGGCAGTCAACATGTCCATCTTTTTGGGACAGAGCAAAAACTGCCGATCGGAATGAATCGTCTTCGGTGTAATTTGCCGTACTCCTAGTACAACAAAAAAAGAATATCAAGCAGATGACTTTCACGGTCCGCATATTGGTCCATACATATTCCGGCGAGCCCCATCAGCAAATTATTATTTTCTCAAATGAAAGCCGGACTTATATTAAATCTTAGCACAGTACATTCTCAAATTAAATATAAAAAATTAGAAACAAAAAAATGCATAATACTATCTAGATCTTTCATCATCTTCTTCCACAATGGCTTCCCTCAAATGCCGTGGTCAAAGTGTAATCCTTGTGCCGAATCCAACGACCAAGCCCAAAACATTAGGCATGCCGTAAGATCCAACGGTTCGGAACTAGTCTAAAATGCATCTAAATCGCTAAAAGTATATCGACAGTTGCATCGTCGGGTACGACGTAGGCAAATTATTAACTCTACACATATCTCAAAGCAGCCATCTGATTAATTAAATATTCTCTATGAATTAGCCAGTCATCCGGTGCCCGTTCCTTTGGTTTCCATGAGGGCGTCCTCAACGGGAGAGGAGAAATCGTCAGCTTACCTGGCCTAGTGTGGAAATAAAAAGGTGCAAAATATATCAGCCATGGAGGTGGGTCAAGTAGCCAGAGACAGTACAGTTACCGGGAACTGTGCGAGACTAGCGAGATGCCAAGCGCTAGAGGCGAGTTTTCATTCCCTCTCTCTCCTCCACGTGATCCTTCCGGCTAGCTCCGAGCCCCTCGTTGGGACTGCCCTGAGGTCCGGCAAGGCGACAACACTGTGCTGTGCGCTCGCCGTCGTGGCGTCGCTGCACGCCGCCACCAAACAGAACTCATGCATGTGATCGAGTAGGTCCGACTCTCTTGCTGACGAATGACGATGTGCCGTAGCCCATAAGTCGTTGAGAAACCGGCACACGCGGGCAGCGTCGTCCAGTCTCCGGTGCTCACTGGTATTCTTGCGCTCGCTCGCTCTTCCACCAGTTGACCACCTCGAGGAGCCAAAAACAGGCACCATGTCCATGCCTTTCTTTCGATCCGTCCTTGTTTCTGTTGGTGGGTGGTGACGGCTGCTGCTGCTGCAACAATGTGCTATGTTTCCATTGCTGAGCACCATGTGCTGCCGGGGCATAGCTTGGTTACATTGTTTTTCTTGTCCGTGTCGGTTAAGAACCGTCTGTTGCTGTGGATTCTAGTCAGGTCACAGACTTATTATCCTGAGCACATACTTGCTTATGAGAGCAGAAAGACTCGTTGCTCTCTTGTCGTGGGTCCAGCTCTTTCCAGACCGACTGATTGGAGGCGGGGATGGAGGAGGTCTAAGCACCACACTGAGTCCAGGACTCAGGAGTGGGGGCTTGGAGTCCAAGTTTGAACGGGGACCTAGACCCATTGACTGGAGAGTGATGGGTTGGTCTTGCTTGTGCTTGGGTACAAGCGGGGAGTATGTTTCGGGGTACCCAGCTGTGATACATTGGTTCGCGAATCGCCGTATGATACAGTATGACTTGTCTATGGTCTAGCACCGTAGTAAGAACTGAAAGATGAAAGATGGTCAAAAGGATCTGATTGTTCAACTCTTGCTTGAAAGTAGAACATGCGCTTACATAGAATGGTTAGATAATGAACTAATCATAACTGCTAATAAGAAACATACATAAGGATTCACTACTAGTGATGCTTTTCGCAAAAAAGAAACCCAGCAAACCATAAAGCTTATCATATCCTTTGGAGTCGGGAAATTATTCCCACTAGTCGGGTAAGTCTTGCGAGTATATTGTGTACTCAAGGTTTATTTACCCCTATTGCAGGTGCAGCTTGAGGAATGACTATTGTGTGGAGGATTCTTCTAGTGGGCACAGACGGATCCTTATATCTTATTGTTAGATGTTTATTTTAATTCCGCTGTTTAAATTCCACACTCTAAACTTGGTATTGTAATAATGTATCTTCGAGAACTCTTGTTGTATAAAATGGACTAAGTATTATAAACTCGTACTCATTATTGGATCCTGGATGAAAAACGTGGATTGTTCGAGTTCTCCCTTGGGGTGTGCTCGACGGGGCCGTCTGATGTAGCTAGCTTTTGGGGTGCTTAGCGTCTAGTGGAAGACGAGCGCCTCCGGAAGCGTGCTATTTCGGACGATTCTGCCACACCGTGCCCGCTACCTGGGTCATCATAGGTGGAGAATTTCAACTTGCTGAAGCGGGGAACACCTAGGCCCAGGGCCCATGTCGTCTACTAGGGTCGTCGGTGCAATGGGAATGGACGGTCTCAATGGGAACACTGACAGGTTGAGGAGTGGGGATGGCGAGTGTGTGAAGGGAATTTGGTGGATGAGCAGGGGCGGCTCAGTGGTGGGCAGGGTGGCGGGCGACGCATGGGGCGGCGGATAGGGCTATCAGAAATGTTGTCATCCCACACCCCGGTAGGTTGTATGTATGGGGGCATGGTAGAGGCGGGAGGTGGCAACTACTGGACCTCCACGATGTCAAGCGGGACGGAGAGGGCCGCTGGTTGCTGTGCGATTTCAGCCATGGTCTTGGCGCTAGAGGCGGTAGGAGGCGCTGGTGGCACAGGTCGCTGCAGGTCGCCATTATCAAAACCGAACATCTCTGATACCATATTGGAAGAGCCCAGCGTCCGATGAAGGCTCCAGAAAACATAGCTGTGGGCAACCGGAGGCTAGGGATTGAATCCCCGGTGGCATGCAGGATCCGTGAGGCGAGAGCAAGGGAGAATAGGGAGAGAGGCCGGGAAGCCCGGCAAAGATTATTGCCTTCCTTCATTAATTCCATTGCAGTTTACAAATACTTATTCCCTGACCACTCAAACTCAATCTAGATCTTAATTCATGGAGAAAGAAAAGGCAACGGTAAAGAATTAGCAACAGTTAACATGTGTTTGGTTGAGGGGTTGAAGTGGGTATGGGATGGGTTGGACCCAATTTTGGGAGTGTTTGGTTGGAGGAGCAGGGGGTTGGGTTCATCCCCTAAAGGTAATATTCTCGTTAGGTGCGGGTTGGCCCGGTTCCTCCAAACCGAGTGGACTGGGACTTCGCGTGAGCGAGCACGAGCGAGCAGAGGCCAAGTGAGGCCGGTAGCTCGGGGGTGACGGCGAGCGAGCAGAGGCCGAGCGGGGTCGAGCGCAAGTGGTAGCACAGGGCTGAGCGTGAGCAAGCAGAGGACTAGCGTGGATAGCAGTGGCTGCACGTGGCCGAGCAGGCGGCACGTGTATGGTAGCACGGGGCCAAGCGCAAGCCGCACGTGGGCCGAGCGCATGCGACATGAGGCGGCGGCGCGTCTGCCGCGTATGGCCTGAGCGAGAGGAAGAAGGAGGGCATAGCGACCGATGTGTGGGGCCTATGTGGTAGGGACCTCAACCCACGTCCCATGTGTCTCACACCAAACAAAAAATGGGGACGAACCTGACCCACACAACCAAACAAGAAACTGGTTCACTCCATTCCGAGAAATCAGGGATGGATCCAACCCAATAACCCAGGAAATCCCACAACCAAACACATGCTTACATGCCTAGTCTCTACTATAATGGACCAATTAAATTTGTACTAGGTCCCCCAGGAAAAAGTCCCCGCTGAGAGCCTCCAACCATTGTGCACCCAGAAAAAATGCACACAGTAATTCATCTGCATTAAAATCAAGGGCTAATAAAACACCTAAACCAAATCCGATGACCACGATTAGATGTGGGATGTCAGGCTTCTCACCCCTGTGCCCTCCTCACACGCCACACGCCGCGACCCGACGCGACTGCGATGTAACGCTCGAAGCCAATCATCACCAAATAAAAAAACACGTTCAAAACCTTCTAGGCCGCCGCTGTGTCGTTCGACGTTGAAACATTCCGATTGCCCGCGCCCACGCCCACACCCTTCGTGGAGAGGAGGAGGAAGCCACGGTGCCCGTACGCGCCCACGCCCTCGGAGGGGAGGAGGAAGCCGCAGTGCCCGTATGTCGTGGCGTGGCACCTGCCGATCGCCTGCGCCCACACCCTTCGCAGAGGGGAGGAGGAAGCCGCGGTGCCTGGTGAGCTGGGTCTAAACGACGGTGAGACCCATGTGACCATCGGTGACATTGCCCAGGTACTTAATTATAAGTACAAATCTCTCAGATATGCCATGAATTTTAGTCACTGCAATTTGCAATAGCCTCTTGCTACTCAGAGCGCCGACCTCACGTCGTCGCACAACGTGCAACCTTCATCTGCCTCAACGACGGCACGCTTTCATTGCTATATTGCCTCAGTTTGCCGGACGTGGTGAGGAAACCCTGCTACCCGTCGCTACTGCCGGTCGGCAGGCCATAACCCCGGTGCCTCGATGAACGCGCAGTAGGCCACTAAACTCGGGTGGCCCGGCTGCATCTACGGACTAGCTGGCAGAAGATCGTGCTCTGTCTGGTTTCAGTTTTAGTTTAAGTCATGTAAACTCTGGCTGCTATTTCCGATGAGGACAACGGCCGAACTGTTCATACGGGATGTAAAAAAGAAGGGAAAGAACGAACCGGTATGCAATAACCAGTGGCACGTGGGTACTTTTTGCAAAAAGTTGGAAGCATGTCAATGATGTGCATGATCAGGATGATTTTGGCCTTAGGTTCTTCAATGTGTAAGAGAAAAAGGTTTGAGAAGAGATCTAGACCATTCATTTGTATGAAGTTGGATTACTTTGATACACAAATTTGGGTGGACTTAGAGTAGGCATGACCGTGGGGTGGTTGAGGGGGTGGATTTATTTAGTAAAGAAATTTTTGGTGCATTATAGAGGGGGTAGGGATATAAATTTGGGGTACGCGACTTAAAGTTATTATCTTTTTCCCTAGATTTTCCAACCATTTGCTATTCAGCGCGTCTGTTAATGAGATCCGGCGGCGTTCTAGGTTGGCGCTCTCGATGAGATTCAGCAGCATTCTAGGTTGGTTCATCTCTCGACTGAGATTCAGCGGTGTTCTAGGAGGCCCTGCCAACTCTATGACAACCTCCATGTGTATCTCCCCGACAGGTCTTACTGGGAGGTGCTCTCGAGTTTTTGAGGCGAAGAACGGGCTTTAAATCGGCTCAACCGACCTACTGGATGGTCTTGATGATCTTGGAGTTTCTTGCTACGTGATAAGTCGTGTGCGACCTCGGCTGTGCTAGCCCTCGTGGTCGCTGGTGTGTGATCCGATTCAGCGTGAACATATTTTTTGGCAACTTCTCTAGGGAAAAAGATGATCAATCTACTATCAAGATGCCTGAAGACAACAAGATGGAGGGTGATCCCACGAATCCATTCAATCCTGCTAACATCATCCATCCTACAACAATCGGTCAACTCTCAGAGGAATTAACTCTACAAGGTGGAGGAGGGGGAAAATGTTGCTAACCTACAAGCCGCTCTAGCAAGTTGCTCGATGGATCCGTGAGGAGATAATGTGGCCAAGTACAAAGAGTTGTTTTTTATCTCTTTTTTCAAACTGAACTAACATGACTGTTTGAGACCCGTGAGTATGAGAACTTTTAGACCTTGCCTAGTGAGATTGTTAATTTGATATTCAATCGCTTTCAATCCATTGTGAACAAGACTGAGAGCCAACAAGCTACAGTACCCTCTAATGATCATGAGAGAGCCCTCAAACTACTACATGCCTTCGATTACCCTATGATGATCATGAGCCCTCAAACTGGCTTTGTCTTCTTTGGTTTATAATATCATTGCCCCTCTCCAGGACTAAGTTGACAAGGCGACGGCTAGGAACATGACCAGAGCTCGTGAGGAAGAGAAGAATCTGACCCAACTCGCGAGGAAGAGTAGTAGATGGTGGCCAAGAACTTGACCCGGAACTCATGAGGTAGAGAACCAGGTGGTGGGAAAGAAACCGACAAGAACTACTACCATACGAACTCGCTCCATCCAAGATAGAGAAGTAGCACGAGAAGAAGATGATGACCCGGACTCGAACTCCTACCATACAAGAATATGGAAATTGCTTACCTTTCGAGTTGATGTGGTATGTTTCTATTTATTAGATTCCCTATTGTTATTGGAAAAAGGAGCATTTGGATTACTAGTACTCCAAACGTTGGGCTCCGTAGATTTAGTACACCAAAAAATTGCTATTTATATCATTGATGCCTTGATTAGTATGCCATTGTTGAGGAGACAACATAGCGACATTATAGAACCTTCCCCACAACTCATGATCATTGATAATTTTGCTAAATATATAGAATGAGTATATGAAAAAGCAGCTTGAGTTGAAGCGCTTGAGTTTGAAGCTTTAGTACACCAAAAAATGGAGTTTGAAGCGCTTGAGTTGAATTTCCTCGAACCGAAATGCCATAGCCTTCAATCTTCATCAAGTGAGGGTGTTAACATGTTGATTTTGATTCTATCCTTGAGCATTGCCATCTTGAGCATTTGACTTGATTCTATTCAACATATGAGAGTTTGTTTCAAAGATATCAAGTCATCCCTTTATAAAGTCATCTAGAATTTGATTCTTCACTTCAATATGACCAACATGATTAAATGCAAGTACTTCCTTCTTCACCCTAGGTTTCTCGATCGCCAAGCCGTCGCTTGCCCTTCACCCTTGTTTAGGACCTCAAAGCCTTTCCTTGCTATCTTCACCATCTCAAGACATCTAGTCACAGTTGGTGTTGAATCATTCATTAAGTTTATTTGTATACTTGTCTTTCATGTAGCAAGCTTGAGACCATTCCATATGCAATTCTTCTTGTCTCATTAATTATTTTTTAATGTGCCTGCTTTCATATGAGTTATCGAAATCCCACAATGAATAAGCCTTACATGAATTATATTTTCATTGTTGTCTTGTGTTTGAACTAGATTGTTTCCAACAATACATCATTTTGGCTTTCATTAAATATATGTGAGATAACATATTTCCTATTCACACTTAGCAAATGGGTTAGACCTTTAATCACGTTGTCATTCAATCATCCAAAACCCACTAAAGGGCTAGATGTACTTTCAAAAAGTAATTTGGAGCAAATGACATGATACAAAAGAATATTATTAGCCACAAAGCCTGAAAAACCATGTGTCGCACGAGCAGAAAACATAAGTATCATCTTTTATTTGAACTTTTTCAAGATCTATTGGCGTCAACATATCATCACCATCTTCTGAAATAACGTAGGCTTCAAAATTCCATCTTAAATCAGTCTTAGCGAGGCGCAATCTGCATTTTTAACCATACAAGATATGAGAATTAGATCTAGTTTTGACTTCAACACAGTTTCCCTTAAAAATGTTTAGGCTTTAGAAACTTGAAATTGACTTGGAATAGTGGAAAGTAGATAATCAAAACAAGAATAATATGTGGTTTCTTACTCTAAATAAATTATATAACTTAATAAAAGGATGAGAGATCTCTTAATCATGTCAGCAATATGATTCACTATTTTTCTTGTTGGCACATATTCTATACCTGCATTAGAGCATCTCCAAGAGAGGTGCAAAACATAGATGCCAAATCCTTTGATTTAGCCATTATGTAAAATAGAAAACCTCTTAAAAAGACAGTGAACTGCAACAGCCTTCCTAAATAGCTCGCCACATCATCTTTTTAGAAGCACCATGGCGCAGTAGTCCGCCGCCGGAACGTCACCGGGCCTTTGCTTCCTCCATGACCGGCCAGCGGCCACCTAGACACAACCATCACGGTGGTAGCTCGACTCGTTGGCTAATTGCACCCAAGCTACAGCAGCGACCCTGCTACGTATTGACGCCCGTGCATCCAGCCATGGCCAGCTGCAGCCGGCCTTGGCTAGCACTCGGAGGTCGCCCAATCTATCAAAATCGAATGTAGCCGGTTGGAAAAGGGATTGGCACCGTCTGACTAGCAAGGATGGGGAACGAGTACGTACAACGCAGGGCAGAGCTCCTGCAGATGGCGGATGTGACAAGCTTGCATAGTGCCACAGCATGATTTTTTGAGGAACTCGAAGGGGCGGAGCAGCGTGGAGAGGAACACGCTTCGAAAAGGGCAGCCGACGAGTCGGCGACTCGCGATGGGGATCGGCCAGGACAGCGAGGCAACAGGCCGCGTGTGTGCGAAGCCACACGGGAAAGCGAGATAGCAAGCAGCGCTCACTAGCTTTCTTTGGCCACCGAGACTCACGGAATAGACGGCTGGGTATTTTACAACTCCAGATACAACATCTGTTGGAGTCTATTTTGTAGCACAAAATATCTAAATCTGATTCCACGCTAGGAATAGCAACTCTCTTGGAGTTGCTCTTATGCGTTCTGACTAAAGTAAATCTATCAAATTCAGCATCAAACCAATGTTAAGTAAAAGGATATTCTATCAAATCCATAAGATTGATTTTCTTTCCTTTTTTCTAATACATATTTAGTTGTTGGAATATTTTGATGAATTGACACTTTTAGACCCAGAACAGGAACTACATAATTATTTTGTTAAGCATTAAACTTCTAACACAGAGTAAAGTATGTTTTTTAGTCTCTAAATTTATGTCACTGTGTCATCCCGGTCTCTAAACTTGTTAAATGCTTATCTATGTGCCTAAATAGAGTCCAGGTCTCATTACCCCTCCAAATGGGTGTGGACCCACTACCTGACTCCTCCTATGTCTTCGCCTCGGTCCCGTCGCCCCCACCCACTGTCCTTCGTCCTCCTAGACTCCCCACTACGAGAGGGTGGTGAGCTACGCATGAGGGCTGCAGCAGTGGCGCTCATGTTGACCTCTTGTCACCAGCGCCACGTGCTTGCTCGTCATCGACCCCACCAAGCGTGTCAGCACCAGCGACCATAGGCGAGAGCCAACGACAGGGCTGCCTAAACGAAGAAATGTGTTGGGGCAGGGGCGGCTCGAGCAAGCAGTAGCGGCTCAAGCAAGAGCGGCCAGGGGCCTGGGCGTGCGGTGGAAGGCTGAGCTCTTGGTGCTCTCGCCGGCGTCGTCCAAGAGGGTCGTTATGGAGTTGTGCTCAATGCAATAATGCACACGCATACACTGTCCCATCCCCTCGAACAGAGATATTGACGGCAACGATAGCGACAGGCTGGATGTGTCAGAGTAGACATTCTAGGTTTTGATTTTCACTGCCAATAATGCAGTGCCGATTCAAAATATGGTAGTAAAGCAGAGACCTGATAGGACTACAGTGAGCTAGACCAAAACATTATTTAAGTACTTGTTCTTGGGTCATAAATCTGCTGCAGTCCCATAGATCTAATAACCGTGACGATCCTGCCGTCCTCTAACACCAACAAAGGATGCATGGCTGAAAGGTGTCCAGAACGTTCAATCTGCACACTATTCTGCTTGACCCAAAGGCCTTCCTCAGAGTCCTTAAGGAACCACAGGTCCATGATGCGGCTTGAACCATGAACAATGACCAAGGAACCATTCAGGTTGGCCAATGTCACCTGCTTCACATGCCTTCACAACGCGTTCACATGCCTTCACAAGCGAGGGAATCTAAACATACTTGTCGGAATCTGAATATACCTAGAGGTGGGAAAACGACCTCAACGCGTCAATCTTGTCCCAGGCGACGGGCTTAATTAATTAATACTCCCAGCGAGCAGGTTCGTTCGTGTGACAAGGAAATCTCGGATACCAAGGAAGGAGAGTGTGCATGGCCGGAGTAAGTAAAGTGAGCTCAGTTTTCATGCATGCCGTGTTAACTTTGGCCCACTGCTCAGCGGCGCGTTTGCAGGATACCAAGTGGTGGTCCTGTGTCTCATTTCAGCTGTCACGCCCTACAAAACTGCCAAAATGAAAAATAGGAGAGCGCCCTCCAAAGCTACCCGGAGGTACTAGTACTGTAATCCTCACCAGCTTTTGTTTCACTGGAGAATTAAGGGCACGCCCAACGCGAGCTAACACCATCATATGCCCCAGCTAAATTCATCGATCCACGCAAGCGAGGAAACCTTGGGACAGTACATGTCAAATGCTTCTGACAAATGCTGTTTACCGCGTCAAATGCTCCCCAGGTATCACATCGAATCTTCACCCAAATCATATAAACAATTATGAGCTCAGTTTTCACACAAAGGCCTGGATTAGTTTCCAAAAATTTTCACCCCAAACTATCACATCGAATCTTACGGCACATGCATGAAGTATTAAATATAGACGAAAAAAAACTAATTGCACAGTTTGGTTGAAAATCGCGAGACAAATGTGTTTAAGACTAATTAGTCCATGATTAGCCATAAGTGCTACAGTACTATCATGCGCTAATGACGGATTAATTAGGCTTACTAAATTCGTCTCGCAGTTTCCGGACGAGCTATGTAATTAGTTTTTTTTATTAGTATCCAAAAACCTCTTCCGACATCTCCAAAACATCTGATGTGACATTCAAAAATTTTCATTTCGCGAACTAAACACACCCTAAATTCATCCATCCACGCAAGCAAGAAAACGCGGACTGTGCAGACGCATGCTTTTCGTCAGAAGCATTTGACGGTACATGCAACAGCCTTTCTCCCTTTCTCTGCTCCCCAAGCGGCCACTTTCTCTCCGCAACGCGTTTTTCACCGTTGGCTTCGGCTCTGTGTGACGCGAGACTACCGCTTATTCTGCGGGAGACTATAAACAATTATGAGACCACCAACTAGTAGAGAACAGACTTTTGATCCTCAGTTAAAATAGGCTCTAGTCCTGGAATTTTTTTTGCCCCCGGGACTAGAAATACCTTTAGTCCCGGTTGGTGGCTCCAACCGGGACTAAAGGTCCCTGCCCAACGGCTACTGTGCCAGACAGAGGTGGCAGGGACCTTTAGTCCCGGTTGGAGCCACCAACCGGGACTAAAGGTATACTTTTACTCCCGGTTGGTGGCTTCAACCGGGAGTAAAGGTCTACTCCCGAGCCGTGGCTGCGCCCGGGGTTGGAAAGTTACCTTTAGTCCCGGTTGGAGCCACCAACCGGGACTAAATGTTCTCCCTTTATATATCGGCCGTCTCCTTCTTCCTCCCCGAGCCCGAGCTCAGCATATTTTAAAGCTCACTGAACTAGTGTTCTTGCTTCCTCCCTCTCCCTCCATTGTTCCTCCATCCATTCTTCGATTCCTCCGTCGATTCTTCAGTTGTAATGGTTATCAATCTCATACTCTCATTTTTCACCATTTTCTTATGCCATTTTGTTCACTATATATATTTATGGTTCTTTATTGTGGTTTTTTTCATTTGTAAGCATTTTGAGCTCAAAATCACTTCAAGCTTGCATATTTACATGAAAGAAGGTTAAAGTATATATAAATATAAACTTAGAAAATAGTTAGAAAATTATAGCAAATCCGTACTAGTTGAACTTGCGGACCGTGTTCAGGTCGGCAAGCATGTTCTCTGCCGAGCGGTAACGGACGTCAAGGAGGAGCTTTGATTCTACGAGGGAGAGCAACAACGGTCGTGGAAGACCGTGTTCCCTTCCTCATAGAATCGGAGCTCTTCCTTGACCAAGTACGGTGCCGTCCGGTGGAGAAATGCTCGCCGAGCTGATCACGTAAGCAAGGTCAACTAGTACGGATGGTTATTTATTCACATGTCCCAATATCATCGCAGTAGTCTGTCAATCACCGTACCTAAACGTAGTATATATAAATATAAACTTAGAAAATAGTTAGAAAATTATAGAAAATCCGTACTAGTTGAACTTGCGGACCGTGTTTAGCTCGGCGATCATGTTCTCTGCCGAGCGGTAACGGATATCAAGGAGGAGCTTTGATTCTACGAGGGAGAGCGACAACGGTCGTGGAAGACCGTGTTCCCTTCCTCGTAGAATCGGAGCTCTTCCTTGACCAAGTACGGTGCCGTCCGGTGGAGAAATGCTCGCCGAGATGATCACGTAAGCAAGGTCAAGTAGTACGGATGGTTATTTATTAAAACATATTTTTGAGCTATAATGTATTAAAAAATGAGTATAGAGATCTAGATAATTTTATAGTTTCTTAATTTTATTTGTTTATAAAAGGAGAAATTTATAGTGTATTAAAAAATGAGTATAGAGAGTAGATTGCAACTGCTTCTGGGTCCTCGGCCTCTCATGGGTTTCCAAAGCGACTTAGGCCGGGCCTTCCTCTCATTCTATGCGGCAAGTGTCGTGATGAGACGAAGATTGTGATGGAGTACCGAATGAAGAAGGAGGGTCCCAACAAGGATCGTATCTTCTACAAGTGTCCGGATCGCAATGTGAGTTATTTTATCGTATTTATTGATTATGGTTAGTTTATACCTATTTTCATGATGGTTGTGATTAAAGTTCTAATTTTTTGTTTTAATTTCAGTGGGATGGCAGTGGACGATGTTCAGGCTTCTACTGGAAGGAAGAGTATGTTGAACTCGTGCAAAAATATCTTGCACAACAGGCAGATACGGCGGCTAATGAGGCAGTGATCCAGCCGAAGAAGCCCAAAGATGTTGCACAATCGGGGGATCTGTCTGTTTTAGTTGAGATTGATCGCGAAATCCTTGTGTTCCTGAAATGTATTTTAGCTTTAGTTCTTTTAGTGGTAGTTGGGATTGTCTACATTGTAGCGATGCTTTCGTAAATTTGTATCTTTTGTGGTGGCACGCATGTTGTATAAATAATTAATTATGATCTAGGTTTTAATATGATATTTATGTCATGTAATGCAGATGAGCCATCATTGGATGTATAATGCTGATCGCCGCTCCCAAGAGTTCATTGACGGCGTGCATTCTTTGTTACGTGCGGCCGAGGCAAACAAACGCGACGGTTTCATGTGCTGCCCATGTGCCATATGTAAGAATACGGTGGAATATCCTTGCTCAAGGACTCTTCATTCACACTTGTTCAAGTCGGGTTTCATGCCAAACTATATTTGTTGGACAAAGTACGGAGAAACCGGTGTTGTAATGGAAGAAGGTGAAGAAGAACAATGGGACGACAATGATATTATTCCTGATGGTGCGTGCTTCAATGATACTGCAATGGGAGAAGCTAAAGAAGAGGTAGCCGCAGAAGATGAGCCGGCTGATGATCTTTCTCAGGTCATTCGTGACGCACAAAGAGAATGTGAAAGTGAAAAGGAGAAGATCAAGTTCGAGCGGATGCTAGAAGATCACAAGAAATTGTTGTACCCAACTTGTGATGCAGGGCAGAAAAAGTTGGGAACCACACTAGAATTGCTGCAATGGAAGGCAAAGAATGGTGTATCTGACAAGGGATTTGGAGAGTTACTAAAAATCCAAAAGAAGATGCTTCCAAAGTATAATGAATTGCCCGCCACTACCTACGAAGCAAAACAAGTTGTCTGTCCTATGGGGCTAGAAATAGAGAAGATACATGCATGTCCTAATGACTGCATCCTGTACCGTGGCAAAGAGTACGAGAAATTGGATGCATGCCCAGTATGCCATGCGTCGCGGTATAAGATCAGGCAAGATGACCCTGGTGATGTTGAGGGTGAACGTCCGCATAAGAAAATCCCTGCCAAGGTTATGTGGTATGCTCCTATAATACCACGCTTGAAACGTCTGTTCAGAAACAAAGAACATGCAAAATTGTTACGATGGCACAAAGAAGACCGTAAGGTAGACAATATGTTGAGACACCCTGCTGATGGGTCCCAGTGGAGAGCAATCGATAGAGAATTCCCGGAGTTTGCAAATGACGCAAGAAACTTAAGGTTTGCTTTAAGTACAGATGGTATCAATCCTTTTGGAGAGCAGAACAGTAGTCATAGCACTTGGCCTGTTACTCTAAGTATCTACAACATTCCTCCTTGGTTATGCATGAAGCGGAAGTTCATTATGATGCCTGTGCTCATCCAAGGCCCAAAGCAACCTGGCAATGACATCGATGTGTACCTGAGACCACTTATTGATGAACTTCTCATTTTGTGGAATAAAGAAGGTGTACGTGTGTGGGATGAGTACAAACAGGAACACTTTGATCTGCGAGCATTGTTGTTCGTAACAATCAATGATTGGCCTGCTCTAAGTAATCTTTCAGGACAGTCAAACAAGGGATATAATGCATGCACACACTGCTTCAGTGATATTAGAGGTGTATTCTTGAAAAAATGTCGAAAGGTCATGTACCTTGGCCATCATCGATTTCTTCCTACAAATCACCCCGTAAGAAAGAAAGGCAAGCATTTTAAAAGGAAGGCAGACCACCTGACCAAGCCTCGCAACCGAACCGGTGAGGATGTACTCGATATGGTCAATGATGTGAAAGTCGTCTTTGGAAAAGGACATGGAAGCCAACCTATTCCGAAAGACGCTAACGGTCACGCACCATGTGGAAGAAGTCCATATTTTGGGACCTACCCTATTGGCAAGTCCTGGAGGTCCGTAGCTCGATCGACGTGATGCACCTGATGAAGAATCTTTGTGTGAACCTGCTAGGCTTTATGGGTGTGTATGGAAAGCCTAAGGACACATTTGAAGCACGACAGGACCTGCGTTGTTTGAGAGAAAGAGACAACCTGCATCCAGAGAAGACAGATGATGGACGCCATTACTTACGTCCTGCTAGCTACACTCTAAGCAAAGAGGAGAAGGAAATCATGTTTGAATGCTTAAACAACATCAAGGCACCATCTGGATTCTCCTCGAATATAAAGGGTATTATAAATGTGCCAGAGAAGAAATTCTGTAACTTAAAGTCCCATGACTGTTACGTTCTCATGACGTAATTACTTCCAGTTGCATTAAGAGGAATTCTACCTCCAAATGTACGTCTAGCCACCGTGAAGCTATATGCATTCCTCAATGCAATTTCTCAGAAGGCAATTGATCCAACTGATCTAGCTAAAATACAGAATGATGTGGTTCAATGTCTCGTTAGCTTTGAGTTGGTGTTCCCTCCTTCCTTCTTTGATATTATGACACACCTCCTAGTTCACCTAGTCAAGGAGATTTTCACTCTTGGTCCTATGTTCCTACACAACATGTTCCCCTTAGAGAGATTCATGGGAGTCCTGAAGAAATATGTTCACAACCGTGCTCGCCCAGAAGGAAGCATCGCCAAGGGCTATGGAACAGAAGAGGTCATTGAGTTCTGTGTTGACTTTATTCCCGACCTTGACTCGATTGGTGTTCCTAAATTGAGACATGAGGGGAGACTAAGCAGAAAGGGGACACTAGGGAGGAAAACATATATTGGTACGGATGATGATTATTTCAATAAAGCGCACTACACAGTTCTACAGAACTCCTCTTTGGTAGATCCGTATATTGAGACACACAAGGATCTCTTACGATCCGAGTTTCCAGGGAAGACTGAAGCTTGGATTATGCGTAAGCACATGGAAACTTTTGGCGGTTGGTTGCGAAAAAAATGTCAAGGTGAGGAGAGCATCCATGAGCAACTGTATTTATTGGCTATGCAACCATCATGGCATATCGTCACATACAAAGGGTACGAGATAAATGGGAACATATTCTACACAGTAGCCCAAGATAAAAGGAGTACCAACCAAAACAGTGGTGTCCGCATAGATGCCACAGACCCGAATGGGAATAAGCAGACATATTACGGACGCATAGATGAAATATGGGAACTAGAATATGCACCTACTTTGAAGATCCCATTGTTTAAGTGCCAATGGGTCAAGGTGACCGGAGGCGGGGTAACAGTAGACAACGAGTATGAAATGACACCAGTAGACCTTAGTAATATTGGGTACAAAGACGAACCATTCGTCCTTGCCAAGGATATGAATCAGGTGTTCTATGTCAATGATATGTCTACCAAACCAAAAAGAGGGAAAAACGATAATGACTCAACCAAAGAGCCAAAGCGCCACATAGTTCTTTCAGGGAAAAGAGTCATCGTGGGAATTGAGGACAAGTCGGACATGTCAGAAGAATATGAAAAGGATGACCGAATTCCACCCTTCAAAGTGAACAAAGACCCTAGCATCTTGGTAAATGATGAGGACACTCCATGGTTACGAAGCGATCATAACCAAGGGACATACGTAAAGAAGAAGTTCACTTCTGTGCCCACTTGATGATATAGTGATTTAATATAGTGTGTGTTTGAGATATTATGTAATAATTGTGAATTCAGATGTTTATTATGTCATGTTTCAAATTAAATCAATGTTTGATTTGGTGGGATTTCTCTCTCAAAAAGGTAAATTAGGATACTGAGTGACGAAAAATTAAAATATTAACGTTAAAATGATGTGAAAACAAATTTCCTGTCCAAAACCAATAGTTTTAATAATTTTAATTAAACACTACATTTTTCATTAACGAAATAATAAATATTAGTTACATTATGTTTTATAATTCTAACAAAAAATAAAAAAAGTTAGGTTATAGATTTTTCCTATGTGCAATAAACAAAAACAAAATTCATATTTTTAACAAAATAATTTTATGCCTTTTATTTAATTTACTATGTATTTAACAAAAACTATTGCATTTCTATTATATTTAACAAGACTATTGCTTAAAACAGGCGGGAAACGAAACTGCAGCCCACCTTTACTCCCGGGTGGGAAGCCCACCCGGGAGTAAAGGTGGGCTGCAGTTTCGTGGCCCGCCAAAAATAACCCTTTACTCCCGGTTGATAATACGCACCGGGAGTAAAGGGTTTTTACTCCCGGTTGGTGGCTGGCACCGGGAGTAATTCTCTCTGATATATAACCTCCAGCGCCTGGCGCAGATCGATCCGCTCGTCTTCTTCCTCGTCGAACACCGCCGCCCTCTTCTTCCTCGCGCCGCGTCCGTTCGCCTTCCGTGACACCGGCGCCGCCCTCTTCTTCCTTGTGCGGCCTCCACCGCGCGCGCCCGTGCCCCTCCTCCGCGTGCACCCGTGGCCCTCCACCGCGCCCTCCTCCGCGCCCGAGGCCCTCCACCGCGCCCGTGGCCCTCCACCGCGCCCGGCCCTCCACTACCGAGCTCGAGGTGAATCTAGAACACTGCCTTTGCTCAATAGAAGAATTTTTTCTATCTTCATAGATCAATGTTTATTAACGAAATGTTATCCAAATATATTCATGTACAAATAGGAACTTTTTTTTATCCAAATAAATTTTATCCAAATATATTCATGTACAAATATATCCAAATAAATTTTTTTGAAGGATTTGTTGTAGGATATATAATGGTCAAATAGGAACTCAATTTGGATACCCAGTTTGTAAACTAAGCGTTTTTTAGTTTATAAAAAATATCACATGTGATGATGTAAGCAGTTTTGGTTGGACTTGCATGCATGGCTACAGACAAATGAAGGAAAACTTCAACGTTTCTTCATTTGTGAACTTTGAATATACAGATATAATATATTAATGTTGCTAAAGTAATATGAGCATTACATATTTTTTCCGGGAAGACTATCTTCAAACTTTATATCATAGCATCAGAGATCGCCTGTAGAAGAAGAAAATAAATTCTTATCATTTCGGAAATAGTAATGGTTATATTAGCAATAAGACACATATACTTACATTTCATAATGACTTATACTTACATTATCAACATAGAATTTTCTCATATGATGAATGACTACATGGTTCACATGGTACATAGGATCACAACATCACGCACCGACACCGCCCCGACCCGCCTCACGTCGTCGTCGTCGTCAGCACGCCGGCCCGCCTCACGTTGTCGTCGTCAGCACACCGGCCACCACGCCGACACGTATATATAAGTCATTTGTATTCATATGCATGTATACATACGTCGCGGAGCACCGCCGCCCTCGTTCGCCCATGCGTTTCTATGTATACGGCGGAGCACCGCCGCCCTCGTTCACCCTTGTGTACAGACATATATACGGTGGAGTGGAGCACCGCCACTATTGTCACACCGCCCTTTCTCGTGGCCTAGTTGATCAACATTCGTATTATCGTTATCGTTAATGCTAAACAATCACACCAGGGCGAACCGCGCTGTTGATGTCACCGACATGGTTCGCCCTAGTCACCGACGCAATTTGCCCTCGGCCGTTTATGTATAGCCCTAATTCGCCCTAGTACCGACGTAGTTCGCCCTAGTGTGGCGAATTGCGTCCGTGACCGAGGGGCAAGATTTAATAATGCATATTGTTCGTAGATTTTACGCATGTAAGCAAAGATTTGACGTACTATATATTGGTTTTGTTTTTTGAAGCTAGATGGCCGACCCGAGAAACATGGATGAGGAGGAGTTGATGATGAATTTGATCAACACTGGCACTCAAGTTGCCGGCGATGATGGTGCTAAAAATAACGTGCAAGAGGATGCAGATGACAGAAGTCAGTACTTAGCTCTTGAACAAAATGAGCAACAACATATTGGCCAAGTATATATTTTTTATTATTAGCTATATATATTATCATCATATGTCTTATGTGTGCTCATGACATTAAAAATAATGTTTATGTTTTGTAGCCCTCTGGATCGACATCAACAACTACAACGAAGAGTAAAAATGTTCGAGGTCCCAAAAAGCCATTGGAGGGCCGCTTCATCATCTCGGAGTTCAATGTGGATATAGGCGAACCGGGGGGGCCGAATAAAATGAAATTTGTGCACCACTGTGGTTACCTTGTACGGGACCGGCTCCCGATTAGTACCCGTGAATGGAAGAAGAAGACCAATGCTCCTCATATCAGTTTTGTCTCCGATTGTGACAAGGCGTTAATTTGGAAAGATGTCTTGGTACATTTCACGCTTCAAACAGATGGTTATGATGATATAATAGATGGTGATGAATTGAAGGAGCGAGTTAGGGATTGGGCAATGAAGAAGATGGCCACCCAGTTTCAGACTTGGAAGAAACACCTATACACGACGTATGTCAAGAAGAACATAGCACCAGATTTTACTGTCCCAGGCCCGATCTCAAAGCAGAGGCCCTATTGGGATGAGTTTGTACAATACAAGACTTCGGAAGAGGGTGTGAGTCGGGTGATAAAGAACCAACGTAATGCCCAACAAAAGACATACCACCATACCTTGGGATCAGGTGGCTACCCGACTACCATTAAGAAGTGGAACAAAATGGAAGCAGACCTTCTTGCCAAGGGTATCAGACCAGAATCACTCGAGTGGGGAGAACGTGCAAAGAATTGGTTTTTCGGTCATGGGGGAACACTAGACCAGGAGATAGGGAAGTGCGTTTATGGCGCAAGACTGCAAGAAGCAGCAGAAAGATTGTTTTATGCTCAGAGAGCTAATGCTAGTGGTGCGTTCAGGCCCAACAGAGAGAAGGATGAGCTGACATACGCCATCGGGACTATTGAACATGGTGGCCGAACTAGAGGCAAAGGAAGTGTCTTGTGGGAGCATGGATTCCCTCAGGACAGACCTTCCTACAGAAGTCGCCAGAGAAAGAAGGAAGAAGAGGCACAGCGGCTCCAGAGGTTGGAGGAAGCGGTGCGTGAAGCACAGGAGCGGGAAAAAAAACCTTGAAGCGAGAATGTAGGAGGAAATCAGAAGGCAAGTGCAAATAGCAGTGAGTGCAAGCAAGCAGGCATCAGAGCCAGGAATCAACATTAGCCAATCTGTTCAGTTGAAAAGTAGATGCGCTTCCACGGAGATACCAAATCAAGGGGACACAGGACTGCGCTTCCCTATGGATGACGTCACTGAACCTTGTACAACGTGTGAGCTACACATTCCGAAGGAGAATTCCACAATCAAGGTGGCTATCGGTCTTGTTAATCCTATCAACCAAACCAAGACACCAAGGATTCATGGGAATATAATCCAAGAAGGATATGCTACCATCTCGGTAGATAAAGCTGAAAAAGGTTTTAGTGATTTGCCTCTTGACATTCCTGGAGGTGATGGTGAGAAGACTCTAGGAGAAGCGGAGAAGACATTCATTCTATGGCGCAAGCGCTACATCATCATTCCAGGGATGTCAGCTCCACCTCCTCCTGAACTACCTCACCATAGGTACGTGCGGATGAAAACACTACATCATTAATTTGTATTGGCTTAAATAATTAATAATCTGCTCATAATAATATGTCATTCCTTTTTTTTGTAGCAGATCCTCCCCCAACCTAAATCCAATTGTTCAATTGCCAGATCATCATAGTGCTCTGTACGATGACATTGTGTTGGAAGGCAAGGCTGCATCCACACCATCTCCAAGGAGGTCTCCAACGCCGCAGCCGCCACCTCCAAGGAGGTCTCCAACGCCGCTGCCAACACCTCCAAGGAGGTCTCCAACACCTCCCCTGCCCCCGCCTACCAAGAAGCCTAGCAAGAGGCCAGCCCCTCAAATGAAGAACCAGTCCCCGCCTGCAAAGAAAGCCACCGTGAAACCAAGGGCTATTCCCAAAATAATATCTGAAGAGAAGGAAGAAGGAACTGATGCATATAAAAAAGACATGTCTAGATTCTATGACAAACTTAAAATGAATCAAGAAGCAAGGAGAAACCCGAAGAAACCGTACTTCTTCGTTGCTCCAGATATTCTAAGAAAAAAGGTGACTTCTTACCAGCAACAACAGCGGGAATCTCGTAAGCCGTCCAAATCAACGTTATCGGACTATGACCGCACTCTCACCAAGTCAATTGAAGCGACACAGAAAAAGAAGCGGGCAGGGAAAGGAGTTGCCCAACTCGGACAACAAGCGCACCAATCAATCCCCCCGCTAGTTGTTGGTAATGAATATGGTTCGAATTTAGGATTAATGCATCAGGCAAACATACCTCCGGATGTCGATTTGGATCACCTTGGTGAATTTCTTGATGAGACTGGTCTCGACCTTTACCAGATGTTTGGTGATGGAAACATTGAGAGTGCGGCGGAGGTTGATATTTGGAAGAAAAAATTTGTACTAGGCCAGAGTCTATACAACCCTCAAGCCTTATCTGATCTGGGGACGCAAATGTACCTGCTAAACAAGTGGTACATACAGGCGTCTACCAGTAGAGACTTCTGCGTTGGTGTCAGAATTAGAGACGAACATTGGTTCCGTGGCGATGATGTTATGTATGTTGACTTTGCAGAATTTCATCAACTATGCCACCTGACCTCTCTGGACAAAGTTATCATTAGTTGCTATTGCCTGTAAGTAATAATTCTTTCGATCTATTATTAAACTCATCATATGTGTGTATATGCTTATAAATTATCCTAACAAGTACTATATATATGCAGATTTACAATGACAGAGCTCAGAAAGGAAGGCTGCAATGAAATTGGTTTTGTTGATCCCCATATAGTATTCAAAGACCCAATTACTCCAAAGACTAATTGGAAGTCTGAGTCAGAGAGTAACCTCATGAACTTCTTAGTGAACCAACGCCACAAGAAGGATATACTCTTTCCCTATAACTTCAAGTGAGTGTTAATCATGTCGATCATATCCTTAATGGCTCATATGTTGATTCTAGTTAATTAATGAGTGTTATGCGTTATATCCTACAAACACATGCAGCAATCACTGGATATTGATGGACATCGATCTGGTGAAAAGTCACTTGATAATCTATGACTCGATGAGAAAACCACAACAAGACTACTAAGATATGATAGATATTATCCAGAGGTAATTTCGGGATCTCTAGCAACTATATACACACACAAACATGATGATTAACTATATCTGATGACGTGGCAAATTTTTTATTGGGCAGTGTTTGGAAAACCTTTATTGAGAAGCAACACATGGAAAAATGCAAAGCGCCACTGAATGTAATCCCTTTGAAAGTAAGTCCCCTGAATCGCATCATCTTTATTAATTAAACATATAGCTTTCATCGGATCACCAGATTGGATGACAAATCTTTTTCTCGTAAAGTGGTGTCTGAGGCAGGAACAGGGGAACAACTACTGTGGTTACTATGTTTGCAAGTTTATCAAGGTGCTTTCCCAAAGAACTCCTACAGAGAGACTCAAAGTACGTTAAAAATACACTATATATTCATTTAATTATTATTATTGATTGTGTTACTATGTCTTTATATATATATATATGTACATATATTAATTTATTTTCCTTTAATTCAAACCTGTAGACTCGATGGTTGGAGGAAAAGGTCATACGGCAAGACCAAATCAAAGCAATTCAAGAGTCTATAGCCAGATTTTTTAATGAGCAGGTCATCGATTCCAAGGGCGAGTTCTACTTCGACCCAACACTGCCATTGAAGCCAAGCTAGAGGATGAGAGGAAACTTGTTATGTCACAACAATTGTAATGCAATCTTTTGTAATATATGCACATGAAATAATATAATGTAAAATACACATATGCATGCATGCATGTAAATATATATATGATGCATGCATGCATATATATATATATATATATATATATATATATATATATATATATATATATATATATATATATATATATATATTTCTATGCTTGAATTGTGTGATTTAATATGTTCATTGTGCTTAACATACTATACGCGCGTATAAATGTATAATTAGCAGCGTACAATACGACTTCGAAAACCTATTTTGAAAAGAAAACAAAAAAATGAAAAGAAAACAAAAAGGAAAAAACCTTTAGTCCCGGTTCGTATTACCAACCGGGACTAAAGGTGCCGGCCATCGTGGCATGTCAGGAGGCACCTTTAGTCCCGGTTGGTGTTACCCATCGGGACTAAAGGTCCTCCTTTAGTCCCGGTTCCTGACCCGGGACTAAAGGACCCCCCCTTTAGTCCCGGATGCTTGCTCCCGGGTGGGGAACCGGGACTAGAGGGGGTTCCCCACCGGGAGTAAAGCTCGGTTCTCTACCAGTGACCACACTCTAGATGACTTAGGCTGTCTGCACTCATCGACCTCTATTTCCATCTCTTAAAAGAAATATTATATTCTAGTCATCAAGATTCTCTACTCTATACTCATTTCTCCCGCACCCGTGTTATCTCTATCTTATACTCTATACCACTATTCCATATTTTATTCTCCTCCCTCCCCCTTTCTCTCTCTCTCTCCAACTCTCTCTCTCGCTACAGTGTTTTAGCGTGCCCCCGCACGGCCGCCGGAAGTAGCGTTTCTCTGTTCGGCCGGTACGGTACCGGCTGCTTTACAGGCCTACGGTGCAGGCGCGCGGAACGGTACCACGTGCTGCAGGCCGGCTTCACAACTGCAGACGCCCTCTTTGCCGAGTGCTGGGGGCACTCGGCAAAGCCAGCCAAGCACTCGGCAAAGGCTTTGCCGAGTGCCGCACTCGGCAAAGGCCTCTCGGCAAAGACTTTGTCGGCAAAAATTTCTTTGCCGAGTGCCAAAAATCGACACTCGGCAAAGTCTTTGCCGAGTGCCAAGCCCGCACTCAGCAAAAAAATAACTGCCGTCAACATTTGACGTCGGCTTTGCCGAGTGCCTAGGGACTGGCACTCGGCAAAATTTGAATGTTTGCCGAGAGCCAGGGCTGAGCACTCGGCAAAGAAACAAATTTTTTTATAAAAAAAATATTTTTAAAAATAGTCTTTGCCGAGTGGTACCATCTGGCACTCGGCAAAATTGACCTCTTTGCCGAGTGCCAGGCTGTGGCACTCGGCAAAATTGACCTCTTTGCCGAGTGCCAGGCTGTGGCACTCGGCAAAACTGGGGAAGTGGCTGTTTTTTGCGGCATTTTTTCTCAGCTTTGCCGAGTGCCACACCCCTGGCACTTGGCAAAAATTCTTTGCCGAGTGTTGGCACTCGGCAAAGCTGGGAAATTTGCAATTTTTGTTTGTTTGTTGCTTTCCTTCGAAAGCAAACACGCAAAACTCATATATAATACATGAGACAGCACACAGGCATTTAGCATCACACAAAACGCATACATAATCCATAATACATCACAAGCACATCCTCCTGCATAATCCATCACACGCACATCCAATGTGCAAATCCATGACAACATCTAAGAAGTCTTCATCCAACACAAGTCCTAGATCAAGAAAAGTCAATGAAACATGAAGGGGCACCACCTATTGCCACTGATCCCAATGGGAGCCTGAAGGGGCACCTCCGTGCGGTGGTGGACCTGTCCAGCCGGGGTGTGTGTGCTGAGGCGAAGGAGTCGGGTTTGAACCCAACGACTGTTGCACAAAGGAGAATTGAATTCATTAGTATCTACACAAGCTAAAGGACTTGATCAACCATATATATATACTCACCGGAGTGCCTAGAGCCGGAGGAGTAGGAGGCACAACTGGAGCGAGCAGCGACTAGGGCACCACCACACCCGGGAGAGTGGTGCCGAGGCTCGACATGAATGAGAACATGTCCTGCATCCTCTGCGCCTCGGCCACCCTCTGGGCCCTCAGGACCTCCCACTCGGCCCTCTCGGCCTCCCTCTGGGCCCTCTCCCTCTCCCTCTCGACCCTCTCGGCCTCCATCCTCTCCACAGTGGCCTGCAATATTCAATCACCAATGTTTAAACAATGCAAATGCAAGGTACATGTGTAAAAGTAATGAACGGCGAATGAAATAGAACTAACCTGGAGTGCCGCCATCTGCTGCAGTGTGCTCGCCTACCGAGGTCGAATGGGGACGGAGGAGCTCGTGCTCTGTGCTCGGATATGGGCGAGGTTGGGCACAGAGGTCGAGTCGACCATGTTGGAGGCCATCCAGTACCGGCCGTGCTGCTTCCCTCCTCCGAGCCTCATCATGAGGTCGGTATCAAGGGGCTAGGTGGCGGGGTCGAAGTCCTCCCCATGCCGCTCGCGGGCCGCCGAGGCGTAGTCGGTGAGCTTGTTGTGGACGCTCGTGTTGCTGTACGCCTTGGGGCCGTCCTCCGGGTTGTAGACGGTGTCCGGGGCTGTCGCCTTGCCCTTGTGTGCCATGGCGTACGCCATGAACTCGTTGCATTCCTGGCCATCATGCGACTGGGACTGCGAGGAAAACACAAAGACGATTAGAAGTAATGAGAATTGAGTGTTAGAACAAATAAATAAATAAGTGCGTAGCGTGTACCCAGGCCTGGGCGTACGAACTGAGGGGCTGGTTGCCTTGGTGGTGCGCCGGCCCACCCATCTGCAGGCGGCACTCCCGATGGAGGGCGTGCCTCTCCGTCCACTCATCAGAGACCCACTTGTCCACGATGGCCGCCCAACAGTCTCTGTGCCTGGCGCACCAAGAAGGACACATCTGCATGCCATCAAGTATTGTATTAGAAATGTTAGAATATAAAATGAAGGCTACCTATTCTTCATGGAATGAGTCAGTAACAATGTTTTATAACTTACTGCAAGGTACTGCTCCCTGGTGAGTGTCATGGTCCTGGCCTCGTTCTTCCTCGGGTACCGACCAAGGACGTCGCACGAGTGGTTGATGTGGCACTGTAGCCTCGCCTCGTAGTACAGGTCCGTGACTCGGCCCCTGCATGCCCTATCCTGCACCTTCGTCACCCAGGCGGGGTCATGCCCCTCCTCCAACATGAAGAAGTCCTGCATACAGACATCATGTGTCCTTTCATTATTTCAAGAACATCTAATGATTCCATAGTATTGAGCAATGTAGTGTGATGTAGACTCACCCAGAACTCACGCCTGATCCGCTCCTGTACGGTGCCGTACACGGCGTCCACGGCGGAGTTGAAGTGGTCCCACGTCTAGGGAGGCGACTCAACCTGGGCGTGGGTGACCAAACCAGGGTAGTGTAGGCGGATTAGGCCGCCGAGGATCCCATTGCACTGCTGATGATCACCCTCGGACACAAGTTCCCAGTTCCTATAGGAGTCAGTAAGAAGAATTGTTAGTCCGCAGTTCGGTTTTCAGCATATGAACAAGACGAGATGCAAAATGAACGGATACTTACTTGTCGCCCTTGGGACGAATCAGCGTCCTCCTCTGAAACGGGATCGGCCGCGTCGGGAGCTGCGAGGACCCGCGCAAGTATGGTGCCGATGAGGTGCTCGAAGTGGAACCCCCCGCCACCCCCCCAGAGGAAGTGTCACCCCCCGCCTCCCCCCCAGAGGAAGTGTCACCCCCTCCTGTCTGGGGGGCCAGCTGCTGGTCCTCGTCGTCAGTGGTCGTCGTCCGGTCCTCCTCGGGCGGGGGGACGGCAGACGACTGCACCGCCCTCCTCGGGCGGCCGCGGGGGCGGTGGGTCGGACGGCTCCTCGCCTCCGCCTCCGCCTCCTGAGTCGTCCTCGCATAGAGCGAGTTGCAGGTCCGGGTCCGCCTACTGCCCGGCATTTTGTCGAGTGCCTGCAAATACAAAGAGTAAACCAGTTAGCACAATATAGACAAATATAGAGATGCAAAATGAACGAAACATAACTAGAAAATAATAATAATATAGTATTACATGAATTAGAAATAATCTTCAGGATTGGCAGCGGCCGGATCATAAGTGTCGTCATCGCTAACAATATTGTCTAACATTTCTGCCTCATCTCCATCGTTGTCATCAATGGCAACGCCAAACCGTAATCGCTCAAGCAGTGCTAAGTCTTTGGCATTTTGCACCTCTTCTCCATCGTCCTCATCTCCATCGTCCTCATCAATGTCATTGTCTACTTCCATGCCCATCAGCAAAAACATGTCTATGTGAAACATGCCATCTAGCCCCTCGGGTTGATAGAACTCTCCTGTATATGTGTTTGGGTCAAAGTTGTAATCCTCATCGTTTGGGACAGGCACTTTGCCATGCGGTGATACCAACTGCGCAAGGTACCAACCCTCAAGAGTGGGATCTTTTTGGCACGCCCATGGAAGATAATAAACTTGCGTGGCCTGTTGAGCCACAATATAGACATCGTCTCCTTGATAGAGGGAATCTTGTCGAATTTCAACTTGTCCAATCTCAGGGGCTCTTCTCGTGACATTGGGATCGAACCAATGGCATTTGAATACGACTGGCTTATGACCTCCGCGAAGCTCAAAGTTGAGCTCGTATATTTCTTCGACTATGCCGTAGTAGTTGCGGTCATCGGTGCCGGGCGTACGAACTCCAGTATTCATGGTTTTTCGATTGGGCCGACTGAGCTCGTGGCTTCTTGTGTGGAAGCGATAGCCATTCACATCATATACGGTGAATGACTTGACCCTATACGGGAAGCCTTTGACAACCTGTTTCAACTCTTCATCCATTTCCGCATCCGTGCGTGCCTGTAAGGTGAGGGCGGATAGATCATTACTCGCTCATAGGAGCAAAGTGGGATGTCATGGATGGAACGATGTAAATTGGATGGTACCTTCTTTTCGAACCATGAAATGAAATCGGGCACACCACCTTTGAGAAGACTATCTTGTTCTTGAGGGGAAGGATCCCTATTTCCTGTCCAGTATGTATTCAGAAATTCCCTGAAAAAGCAAGAGACAAGGGGGTTGGATAGATAGACGATAGTGACGGCATATGTAACAAGCTCATTGAGAACTTACTGCACATAAGGGTTCACTTCATCAAGGTTCAACAACACATACAACATGATAGTGCGCCACTCATCATTCCGCAAGGTCTTGGTGCTCGAAGCGCTTGCCCTGCCAAGTTGACCTTTGAAAAGGCTGAGATTTGATGACCTCTCGTCGGTGTTGTAACGAGGGATTGGATTGTGCACGCTGGGAAGGCTATCCTTATAGTATGATGTTGTGAAGTTTGACACATCCTCAAGAATGAATGCCTCTGCCATGGATGCCTCAATTCTGGCTTTATTTCTACACTTTTTCCAAAGAACCTTTAGACATCTCTCGATTGGATAGCACCAACGGGCTTGCACGGGCCCCCCCATTCGTGCCTCGTGAGGCAGGTGCAAAATTAGATGCTGCATTGAGAGGAAGAAGCCGAGTGGGAAGATCTTCTCCATCTTACAGAGCAACACAGGTGCCACTTTCTCTAAGTCATCAATCACGGCCTGAGATAGCTCTTTGGCACAAAGCTGGTGGAAGAAATAGCTCAACTCTGCCAGGACGCGCCACACATGCTCGGGGACGAAACCTCTGGTCATCGCTGGAAGGAGCCGCTCAATTCATATGTGGAAGTCATGACTCTTCATCCCTAACACTCGGCAAGTGGACACGTTCACTCCCCTCCTCAGATTCGCCGCATACCCATCAGGGAACATTAACGACTGAACCCACTGACATACTTCCCTCCTTTGGTCCTTCTTCAAAACGAAATCGACCAAAGTCCTTTTCCATTTCTTGCTAGGCGCGGGAGTCTTCATCACTTGCTTTGGTCTATCGCACAGTGCTGCCAGGTCCACTCTTGCCTTAACATTGTCCTTTGACTTTTCTGTGTCCATGAGTGTTCCCCAAAGTGCCTCGGCGATATTCTTCTCTGTGTGCATTAAATCAATGTTGTGTGGAAGAAGAAGATCGTTGAAATAGGGAAGCCTAGTCAAGCCCGATTTATGAGTCCACATGTGGTACTGACCATATCCATCAAAACGACCTTTCTCTTTATCAACTTTGAGAGCCTCTATCTCAGCGCGGATCTCAGCAGCGGTCATCATCTGAGGTGCAGGATCGGTGACTTCAACACCTTTCGTGAAGTTCTTGATGTCTCGTCTGAATGGATGGTCAAGGGGGAGGAACTGACGATGTTGGTTGAACGAAGAAAACTTTCCACCACTCTTCAGCCAAGTGAACCTCACACTTGCCTTGCATATTGGGCATGGGAACTTCCCGTGAACACACCACCCGTAGAATAGGCCATACGCTAGGAAGTCATGCAGGGAGTAGTGGTACCACACATGCATTGTGAAGTTTCTCTTTGTAGCTCGGTCATATGTCAGTACCCCCTTTTCCCAAGCATCGATCAAATCATCGAACACAGGCTCCATGAACACACCCATATTATTCCCCGGATGTCCAGGAATTATCAGCGACAAAAATATGTTCTTGGGTTGAAAGATGACACCAGGGGGGAGATTCAGGGGTATCACGAACACGGGCCAACAAGTGTATGGGGCCGCGGACAATCCATACGGGTTGAACCCATCTGTTGCCAACGCTACATGTACATTGCGAGCCTCCTCAGCTTTAACATGATGTATGCCATCGAAATGGGTCCAGGCGTCGCCATCCGATGGGTGTACCATCTTGTCCGGATTGTACCTTTTGCCATTTTTGTGCCATGTCATCTGTTTCGCGGACTCCTCTATCATGTACAGCCATTGGATCCTCAGTATGAAAGGAAGGTACCGTAGGACCTTCGTAGGGATACTCAGTTGTTCCTTCTTGCCATCACTAGTGTCGACCTCCAGGTACCTAGAGGATTTGCACTTTGGACAGTGCGTTGCTCCCTCGTGATCTTTCCTAAAAAGGACGCATCCATTCGGATAAGCATGGATCTGCTCATACGGCATCTTAAGTGCACGAAGAAGTTTCTGTGACTCGTACAAGTTCTTCGGCAAGATGTGATCCTCCGGAAGCAGGGATCCAAAAACTGCCAACATACCATCGAAGTTGTCCTGACTCATGCTAAACTGCGACTTCAACCCCATGATGCGTCCAATTGCATCCAGCTGCGATACCGTTGTCTTTTCGTGCAAGGGCTTCTGTGCTGAAGACAGCATATCATAGAACGTCTTTGCGCTTTCCTCTGGCTTCTCCTCTAATCCTTCACCGAACCGTGCCTGCTGAATGTCATCCATCCAGTCTGCTACCCCGCCATCTCCATCATAATCCTCGAGACGCTGTCTCACCACCTCCTCTCTAATACGATCGGCTTCACCATGGTGGATCCAGCGGGTATAGTTTGCCGTGAATCCATACTTGATAAGATCTTCCCCCACGAGCCTCTTAATTTTTCTTTTCTTGTTCCCACATCTGCTGCACGGACACGGCATCCGGGCTGACCCTTTAGCAGCCTCACCAAATGCATGCTCCAGGAAAGCATTGGTCTTGGTCATCCATTCTGGGGTCATACTTGCGTGGTCCGTGTACATCCACTCACGGTTATCCATCCTCTGGCACATGCATATGTAAGCGAGTAATAAAAACTACAGGTAAATCCACAAGGCGTTCCTACTATACATCTAATAGGTGAAGGATAGGTCCTAATCCCACCCGAGGATGCGTAGATGAGGTTGGCTTCCATGGTCCACTCCTATCCAAGACAGAATTTCGGCAGCACCTCCCCGCTGTTCTCCCGATACACGTCCTGACAGGGAGATTGTGTATCAGGAGAACAACGAGGAGGTGGTGCCGAAACTCTGTCTTGGACAGGAGCGGGCCACGGAAACCAACCCATCTACGTATCCATGGGCTGTCCAAAAAATATGGACAATCCAAAACAGGTACAGAATTTGGTATGCAAAGATCTGCATACCAACGACCGTATCTCTTTCGGACAAGAGACGCCTAACTAGGGTTACACGAGATGCAAGTATGCAAGATGGGTTATACCTAGGGTGTCGGTGAGGTCAGGCTAGTGGGGCGGTGGTGAGTCGCTGCAGTGGTGAGGCGATGCGGTGCAGGCAGAACCGCAACGCCAACGCAGACGATCGGGGTCACCGAGTGCCTCCCAACGGTCCTCGTCCTGCAAAGAAAAGGCAAATGGTTAGACTCCATTGAAAATTTCGGCAGCACCTCCCCTGCACGGAGAGGTTCCCAAAACCTGCAGAAAACATTGGCACGAAGGCCAACAACCACATGTATACCAAACATAGGCACGAAGGCCATCAACCACATACATACAACAATAACTACTACTAACACTAAAACTATGAACAACAACTACAACTACTACGGTCACTACGACTTACTAACTAATACTAACACTACTAATTAACTACTACTACTAACACTACTACTTACTAACTAATACTAACATTAGGGCATACCTTGCCAGCGAGAATGCGAAGACCGAGGGCCGGCGACGACAACGGGGATGACCACTACGGCGTGAGGGTCGACGAACTGAGGCGGCACCTTTCTTCTCCTCTTCTCCTCTTCTCCCCTTCTCCTTCTCTCCTCCCTTCTCTTTCTTCTTCTTCCTCCTCCCCTTCTTCTCCTTCCTGCTTTCCTTCCTCCTCTTCCTCCAACCTCCTCCTCCTTCCTACAGCGGGCGCGCGGGCGCACGGGCGCGGGGCCGGAGGCGCACGGGCGCGGCGGGCGCGGGGCCGGCGGCGCGCGGGCACGGCGGGCACGGGGCCGGAGGCGCGCGGGCGCGTGGGCCGGGGAGCCGACGGGGCGGGCACGCGGGGAGCCGACGGCTGTGTCGCGGCAGCTCTGGCGGCGGCGGCGCAGCGGCGGCTACGGCGCGGCGGCGGGCGGCTACGGCGCGCGTGTGTGTGCGTGTCTGGTGTGTGCGTGGTGTGTGTTGTGTCCGGTTTTTTTTATATATTTCAAACCTCTTTGCCGAGTGCCAGATCCGGGGCACTCGGCAAAGAAAGTATTTTGCCGAGTGCCCCCGATCTGGCACTCGGCGAAATAAAAAATTAAAAAAAAATCCTGTCCTGGCTTTGCCGAGAGCCTAGGGCTAGCACTCGGCAAAATATTCACTTTGCCGAGTGCCAAACCTTGGCACTCGGCAAAATAAAAAAATTTTGTTTTTTGCCACCAACTTTTTTTCTTAGATTTGTATTTGTACCATGAACAACATGTTCAAATTTGGCACAATTTCATTGCTGTTTGCTATATTTCTTAACTTTATTTCGTTTTCTTGCAATTTTCCAGAAAATGTAGGTTTGAACTGCAGGTGCATCGAATAATAGTTTTGATCCATTCCAAAAATGTAAGAAAATGTAGTTTTTGATCCATTCCAAATTTGAACATGTTGTTCATGGTACAAATACAAATCTAAGAAAAAAAGTTGGTGGCAAAAAACAAAAAAAAAATTATTTTGCCGAGTGCTAAGGTTTGGCACTCGGCAAAGTGAATATTTTGCCGAGTGCTAGCCCTAGGCACTCGGCAAAGCCAATATTTTGCCGAGTGCCAAACAGAAGGCACTCGGCAAAGAGGCCAGCGTCGGGTACCGTTATCCCGGGCGCCTCTTTGCCGAGTGCCCAACTTTGCCGAGTGTCTGGCACTGGGCAAAGTTTGGCTTTGCCAAGTGCCTTATTTTGCCGAGTGCCAGACACTCGGCAAAGCCCTATTTGCCGAGTGCCAAGTTTCGCCGAGTGCGGCACTCGGCAAAGGTGGCCTTTGCCGAGTGCCCGATATTTGGCACTCGGCAAAGATTCCAGCACTAGGCAAAATCCCGGTTTCCTGTAGTGCTTCCAGGTGCGCGGTGCGGTTAGTGCTTGTTTAGTTCCCAAAAAGTTTCCCAAAAAGTGCTACAGTAGCCATCACATCGAATCTTGCGATACGTGCATGGAGCATTAAATGTAGACGAAAAAAAACTAATTGCACAGTTTGGTTGGAAATTGCGAGACGAATGTTTTGAGCCTAAGGGCAGTCCCAATGGTGCATTGATGATGGTTTCTATCCTCATTAAATGACTTACCACGTAGGCAAAACGCTGACATGGCAACGTAATTAATGAAGAAAGAGAGCAAAAATCATAGAAATGGTTTCTTCATGAAGAAATCAGGTCTACTCTTGACCCAATGCACCAAGAAACCATGAAATCGCCATTAGGGAGAAACCACCAGTTTATAGGGAGCTTGTGTCGCACTCCCATTGGAGAAAGAAGATAGAGTTGGGAGAGAGAAAGAGAAAATAATTATTACTCATAGAAACCATAGGTTGGAAAGCAGTATTTTTTGGTGTGGTATCCTATGTTATAGAAACTACTAGTTTCTTTCATTGGGACTGCCCTAATTAATCTATGATTAAACACTAATTGTTAAATAAAAATAAAAGTGCTATAGTAGCCAAATTCTCAAAATTCGCGAACTAAACACAGCCTTAGTCTCATAGTCTGGACGCCTACATAGATACTGGGCAGTAAGCCACCGTATTGCGTTGAGGAAGCCCTTGACTAGTAGACTGCTGGAGGAGGGGACATGACTACAACGCATTCACATGCCCTTGTACTGTGACAAAGGATACGCCAAGCCTTCACATGCGAGGGAATCTGAGTATACCTGGAGGTGGGAACATGACTTCAACGCGTCAATCTTGTCCCATGCGATGGGTTTAATTAAATTAATCGTCCTGTTCATTTGGCGGCTGATAAGTCATAACTAAAAGTATTATTGACTGATTTGTTATGAAAAAAAAATATATTATTTATTCGTTAAAAAAATATGGATTATAAGCAACGAACTGGACGAATACTCCCTCCGGACAGATTTGAGCTCAGTTTTCATGCATGCCGCCATGCAGCCTTAACTTTAGCCCACTACTCAGCGGCGCGCTTCGTCCTATTTCACGTGTCACGTCCCATAAAACTGCCAAAATGAAAAATAGAAAAGCGCCCTGCAAAGCTGTCCGGAGGTAGTGACCAGCTTTCGCTTGACAGGAGTAGTGTACTACTACTACTGGAGGTGGGAACACAAGCTTCAACGCGTCAATCTTTTTTCCACGCGATGGGCTTAATTAATTAATTAATTAATTAATAGTACTAGTTTCCCATACCAGTAGACGTATTATTATGTGGTACTACGAGACAATTACGGAGCTCATGTGAACTCACGACTCCCGGGGGTGCATATGCGCATGAATTATGCCCAGCTTGCCCGGCAGCCGCGGCGATCGAAATAGCCAAGAACTTGCCTATTAGGCAAAGCACAATATTGCTAAAGGCATATTTGGGTCGATTAGTCCTAATAACTAGCTTGCTAAGGGAAATCGCAAATGGAAGACACTAAACATCGTGTCCAAAGAACACATGTCAATATCAAACACTCATAGAAAACACTCTCCAATGCATGGTTTCTATGATAAAAAAATAAATATTTTATTATACTGCTTCTTCACTAGTACTTTGTAATAAATATTTAACTTTCAGGTAGTTTTTTTTTTCGACAAACTTTCCAGTAGTTGACGCTGTCAGTTACTCCTACGAGTAGGACATTTTATGCATTTGTATTTTATGTTATATGGTTGGTTTTTGCGGAAGTATGTTAAATTAATTATACAAGAAACCATGAAATCGCCATTAGGGAGAAACCACCAGTTTCTAGGGAGCTCGTGTCGCACTCCCATTGGAGAAAGAAGATAGAGTTGGGAGATAAAGAGAAAATAATTATTACTCATAGAAACCATGGGTTGGAAAGCAGTATTTTTTGGTGTGGTATCCTATGTTATAGAAACTACTAGTTTCTTTCATTGGGACTGCCCTAATTAGTCTATGATTAAACACTAATTGTTAAATAAAAATAAAGATGCTATAGTAGCCAAATTCTCAAAATTCATGAACTAAACACAGCCTTAGTCTCAGAGTCTGGACGCCTACATAGATACTGGGCAGTAAGCCACCGTATTGCGTTGAGGAAGCCCTTGACTAGTAGACTGCTGGAGGAGGGGACATGACTACAACGCATTCACATGCCCTTGTACTGTGACAAAGGATACGCCAAGCCTTCACATGCGAGGGAATCTGAGTATACCTGGAGGTGGGAACATGACTTCAACGCGTCAATCTTGTCCCATGCGATGGGTTTAATTAAATTAATCGTCCTGTTTGTTTGGCGGCTGATAAGTCATAACTAAAAGTATTCAGCCTGTTCGCTTGCTCGTAAACGATCGTAAATTTCCAGCCAGAAACAGTGTTTTTCTTTCACACCAAACCAGCCAGCAGTAAATAATCCACGATCGTTTACGGCCTCCCGAACAGGCTGATTGTTGACTGATTTGTTATGAAAAAAAATATATTATTTATTCGTTTAAAAAATATGGATTATAAGCAACGAACTGGACGAATACTCCCTCCGGACAGATTTGAGCTCAGTTTTCATGCATGCCGCCATGCAGCCTTAACTTTAGCCCACTACTCAGCGGCGCGCTTCGTCCTATTTCACGTGTCACGTCCCATAAAACTGCCAAAATGAAAAATAGAAAAGCGCCCTGCAAAGCTGTCCGGAGGTAGTGACCAGCTTTCGCTTGACAGGAGTAGTGTACTACTACTACTGGAGGTGGGAACACAGCTTCAACGCGTCAATCTTTTTTCCACGCGATGGGCTTAATTAATTAATTAATTAATTAATAGTACTAGTTTCCCATACCAGTAGACGTATTATTATGTGGTACTACGAGACAATTACGGAGCTCATGTGAACTCACGACTCCCGGGGGTGCATATGCGCATGAATTATGCCCAGCTTGCCCGGCAGCCGCGGCGATCGAAATAGCCAAGAACTTGCCTATTAGGCAAAGCACAATATTGCTAAAGGCATATTTGGGTCGATTAGTCCTAATAACTAGCTTGCTAAGGGAAATCGCAAATGGAAGACACTAAACATCGTGTCCAAAGAACACATGTCAATATCAAACACTCATAGAAAACACTCTCCAATGCATGGTTTCTATGATAAAAAAATAAATATTTTATTATACTGCTTCTTCACTAGTACTTTGTAATAAATATTTAACTTTCAGGTAGTTTTTTTTTCGACAAACTTTCCAGTAGTTGACGCTGTCAGTTACTCCTACGAGTAGGACATTTTATGCATTTGTATTTTATGTTATATGGTTGGTTTTTGCGGAAGTATGTTAAATTAATTATATATGATTGGGGACCCGATCATATATAATATATACATATGGCTCGTGATGTGAAATAGCCACAATTAAATACGAGTATGTAAACGAACCAACATCTAGTGCACGGTACGTTCTTTTATTTAAGATCCTTTGAAACGCACTTGCGTTTTAGCTAGTACACAATAGAAAAAAAACTACTAGTACATCTCATTGCTAGCACGCTTTCTTATTACTGCCAATCACTGATTACTCGTTATCCTCAAGTGTATACAGAGAGTATTAGGCTTTGAACAGCATCTATGAAGAAAGGAAAACTACAAAAACAGGATGAACCAATATTGAGTACAAACCAAACTGAGCCCATGTGCAATATATATATATATATATATATATATAGAACTACTATTCTGTAGCTGGCCATAGAATAACTTATTCTGTAGCCACTTTGAGTTACGATAATTACTATGTTAATTTACGAGATTTACAGTAACTCCTTACTAAGTGGTTTACTATAATGTTATGGTAAATATTCCCATGTGTTATAGTAACCCAACTATCGTAAATATGTATTGACATTATGGTAAATTAGTATATAAAATTATGATAAATAGAGGTGGCTACAGAATAACTTATTTTGTAGCCGGCTGCTGAATAGTCTCTCCCTATATATATATATATATATATATATATATATATATATATATATATATATATATATATATATATATATATATATATATATATATATATATATAGAGTCGAATTGTTCAAAGCCAATCCCAGGTCAACTCGTTATAGTCATCACACAGCAGATATGCCGTGGTCTACTCTTAAAATAGGGGCTCACTTATGCTTGCCTTCTCATCCCAAAGTACCGCGCGCCGAATGCTTCATGCAAGCAACTCAACACAGCTAGCTAGCTCCCAGCTGCCTTCCCCTCCAGTTTGGTAAACTAAAACCCACTGTAGCCATGCCGGGTTCCATTGTAGCCTCTCTCATCTTCCTTCTCATCCCGCTAACACTTCTCCAGAGGTGTGGCGCTGCCGACAGCATCTCGGACTATCATCAAAACTACACGCAATGCTCCAACTCCGTAAACTTCAGCAGCGGCGGAGGCTTCATCGACTACGTGATGAACCTCCGCCGGTTCCTCGCCACGCTCCCGTCAAATGTCATCAACAACGGTGGATTCTTCAACGGCTCGGTGGGATCCACGAACGCCGTGTTCGGGATGGCCATGTGCCAAGCCGACTTGCGGTGGCCAGACCGCTGCGAGGGCTGTCTCCAAGCGGCCACCGCCCAGGCGCCCAAGGCCTGTCCATCGAGCTACAACGCAATTGTCGCGTACCGGGGCTGCGTGCTCCGGTACTGGGACACGCCCGTTCACGCCGATGCCATTGACAACATCTTCGGCGACACCATTGGGCTATGCCATCTCAACGCCGTCCGGGTTCCTGATTCCACTGCCCTTAATCAGACGCGGACGGATCTGTTGAAAGATCTGAGCAGCGAAGTTGCTACCTCGCCCTTGATGATTGCATCGGACAACCGCAAGTTCAACAGCACGCACAACCTCTATGGTCTGGCGCAGTGCTACAGGGACTTGCCAAAGGAATTATGTTCCTCGTACATTTGGGGGGTCGTCCCCGATTATATTCCGAAGTTAGCACCTGATGCACAATCGTCGTCGGGGCTGACTATGATAGGGCCTGCCTTCTACGTCAGGTACGACTTGACGCCCTTCCAAGTTTACGTGCCAGACAACAGCAGTGAGCCTACGGAAACAGCAAAAGGTAAACATTCAGTGTTCATTGCTATACTATTAATATCACTCGATCACTTCATTGGCAACTACTCCTCTAGTCCTCATCTCCAAGAGTACCTAATATTTTCCTCCTAAAAACAGTGGTTTTCAGCTCCTAAAAAAGTTTTAGGAGGAATAAATAGTACATACAATGTCTAGCGTAAACCATAGCAAGAGACATTTATAGATCCTGTGATATATAAACACCGAAATCCAGAAGTTTCAAATTATAGTTTGGATTTGTTTTTTCTATCTCCCAAGTAAGCTAGGGCTCTTACCATCAGCTGCCATCTTTGCATGTCTGAAAGATTATTATTTAGTTTTGGTACGTTTCCCTATATCTTTGACCTCCTTATATATTATCAGTATATGCAAATAGGAGTATAGACAGGTTCACAAATAGAAATGTCATTATTAATTGATGAGTAACTTCCGCAAAAACTACGGATAGATTAGTGAAACCCTTTTTTTTCTTTTTTCTTTTTTTTTTTTGCCAAAACTGATACAATGAAGGACACTCACAAATACCCTTGCACAGTCACCTTCTATGAACACAAGCAAGAACATCCAAACCCTATGAGCACCTCTTAAAGGTTGGACTCATGGATCTCAATATTGATGGAGAGGGGGTCTCATTGTTGACGGGCACATCCTCTACTACTACAAAAATAATTAATATATAGTGCCACCAATTCCTAGCTTAAATGAATGAAGATGCTAGCATCCATGTTGAGTAGAGTACTCCCTCCGTATCAGTAAATAATGATATATACTCATGGATAGGATTAACGACCTTGATCAACACCAAGGAGTGTTACTAGACCCGTCTTGGTAGATGGACCTACATGCCACCATGGTAACAAATGCTAACAAAATCAATAAAATAATTTGACACACCATCATTGCGAATTTCTCTTTATGACATGGCAACTATTGTCACAATATATATTTGGACTAGCTTTAAGACATTTTTTGTGACATACATTCATTTATGTCACTAAATTGAGAGGCCTCTAGAAAAAACGTCATAAAGTAGCTGATGCAGTGATATTTTAATTAACCTAATGTCATGCCACAAACGTCATAAACCGGCACATTTCTTGTAGTTAAGGGTGCGACATCGTTTGCGCAAATGAAGTCGCTTTAGTTGCGCTAAGCTAGTTTTGGACGCCCCTGACTCTTCGTTTCCTAATGCGCTCATTCATTCACGGGAGTAAATTACGCCGCGGTCCCTTCCGCGTCCCCTTCCTTCCTTGCTCGCTCGCACGCACGGGGTCCGGGAGTGGACGGACGCGCTCAACGGCTGCCATCAGCTCCGCGCCCGCCATCGTCGGACTAGCCGCGCTGCTTCCTTCCTTGCCTACGCTCGCTCGCTCGCCTCCGCTTCCTTCGTTGCCTCCACTCGCTGCACGCATGGACGCCAGGCAATAAGCCAATAAATCGCACGTCCGTCGAATGAAGTCTCGGCGGAGGCCGTCGCGTCGAACGAAGTCTCGGCGGAGGCCGTCGACGTCGTGCCCGAGTCCGTCGAGCCGAACTCTGTCGCGTCCATGCAATCGCTGCATATACTCCGGCACTAGGAACACATTGGTACTATTTCTTCGATCTATGAAACGCACATATGAAAAAGAAAGAAGATGCAAAGATCACGCATCAAGCCCTGTAAAAACAAAATCACACGTAGCAACTCGGCACGTACAGAGCCATGCAAAATCATGCGGCAAGCCCTGTCAAAAAAAAAATCACACGTCATGCAAAAATACAGCTCCAGCAATGGATCGAACCGTGCCCTCCTGCATCTGGCCCGGGCGCGCTAGCCACTAAAGCTATGAAACGTTTGCTGCACAGGACATACCCAAAGACCTATTTTATAAGGGCGAACGGGGGAAAATTCACCCTAATTAATCACTCCTTGGGTATTCTAAATGTTGTCCAAAACGACCTTAATTACCGGTATGGAGGGAGTATAAAACATGGAACTGCATGGATAGAACCACCAAAAGAAACCTAATTAACAAACAGAGGTAGCCATGGTTCACAGTGAAACAATTATTATCGGGTTCATAAACCCAGGGTCCCCGATGGGCCCGGTTCCGAGCAAAAGCTCGGCCCAGCAGACGGCGTTACAACAACGCGCGACTCCTGGACCGGCCCAGATACCTAACGACAGGCCGGAAGAGCGATCTAGTCTTCGACCGGAAGGCCTGGCCAAGGAGGGAACGACGCTCGCTTCCGACTCCGACCCACTTTTCCGACCGGGAATACGCCGAACCTCTGCTTACAGCTCTCCTCCGACCGACGTGGTCGGAGCCGACTGGAAACGACCGACCGGGGACGCCCGCTCGGTGAGGACCCAAGAATCAGGCAGAGCAGATAAGGCAAGGCGCTCAAGTCAACCGTAATTCCGAAGACCATACCATGCATACCTGCAGGACAGTACCGCCAGGGCATACCAGAAGGGTGTTTTCAACCTTTCAGGCATATCAGAACCCAAACAGTGTTGTGGGCGTCGATATTTGCCTTACAGTGTTGTGGGTGCCGTCATTTGCCATACCAAGCGAACACGGTAAAGCTGCCACATGCGTCTGACATAAACAGTATTATGGGCGCCAATGACCGTCTTGTACCCGGCGGCGTGGGCAACAAGACTACGTGCACACTCTCTCTCCCTCTCTTTCACTTGTAAGGCCATCCCCTTTATCTATAAAAGGGGATGCGCTCTCTTCCAACGGAGGACGGTCATTCTGACTCTCTCTCTCTCTCTCTCTCTCTCTCTCTCTCTCTCTCTCTCTCTCTCTCCGCTAAGCTTTAGACATTCTGAGCACTCGAACAGCTCCACAGCTCTAGAACTCCAAAGCTACACGGAGCATATGTTTCAATACTTAGCGCACGTTTGAGCTCCCGTCACTCTTGGCCCTTCGGTTCAGAGTCTGACCGGACCTCTAACACCCCCTTCTTACTATCACTCGTTTGTAACACAAAGCAAACTTCGAGCACCTGGGTTCAGGAATAAAGTCACCGACCGACTAGAACTGGACGTAGGGCACGTTGCCTGAACCAGTATAAACCCTGTGTCATTGAGTGTTAGGCCACATCCGATTACAACGCACGGCAAAACTATAAATATTTACTTGTTGGTCACTTTTTGCACCGACAATTATTAAATATACTCCATGTTTTATCACGCAAAAAATCATTTGGTACTTGGGTAGCTAGGCATAAATCGAAAAAGGTAATCCCTACATCCCAAATAGGTCATCAGTTTATTTATTTCGTGATATGTCATCATCGGCATTAGTTTATTTCGTGATATGTCATCACCAGCCGACTACGAAATGAACATGAACATCATATGAAAATGCATGCTTTCCAATGTGAATCTAATGTTGACACGTACTCCCTAAAATTTGGAACAGATGTGGTACAATACAAGGATTGCTCCGGAAACGTCAGCACCAGCAGCGACCCCTACCAGTTGAACCTCCACCAGTTTCTCGACGCACTCCCCTCGAATGCCATCAACAACAGCGGGTTCTTCAACGGCACGACGGGGTCGGCGAACAAGGTGTTTGTGACGGCCATGTGCCACGCCGACATACCATTGTCGGACCAGTGCAAGAACTGCCTCCAGGCGGCATCCGCCGGGGCGCCCAAGGCCTGCCCGGAGAGCAACAGCGCAAGCGTCGCGTACCAGGGCTGCGTGCTCCGGTACTCGGACATACCCATTCTCGCCGCCGCAGACGACGACGAAGCTTCCAATAGCATTGCCTTCTACACGCAGAACCACGCGGCCAGCGTGCCTGATACCATTGCCTTTCAGCAAACCCGCCAGGATCTGCTGACGGATCTGGCCGGCGCAGCTGTGAGCTCGCCCATGATGATTGGGTGGGGCAACCGCACGTTCAACAGCACGCACAAGCTCTACGGTCTGGCGCAGTGCAACAGGGACTTGCCGAGGGAATTATGCTCCAGCTACATTAAATCGGTCGCGCAGAAATTAGCGGCCGAGGTACAGTGGTCGGAGGGGGTGTCCATCACTGGGTTTAGCTTCTACATCAGGTACGACCTGACGCCCTTTGAAGTCTACGTGCCCCCCACCGGTACCTGCTGTTTGCGACCGGAAGCAGCAAAAGACGTGCCCCCCACCGGTACCGGCCCTTGGCAACAGGAAACAGTAAAAGGTACTCAAATGTAACCTTCGCTTTTCCTTTTTTTTTTTTGTTCTTTCCTTGTTATTAGTCAATTCTGCACCAATATTATTCTAGTAAATCAACTTTATGCATGCACTTGATTAATTTATTCTTACATACTGGATTTCACTATATATAATTGATGCCATAGATAAAAACTACACAAGTTTCATAATGCTTATTGCTTCAATATATTATGTACCAAATGTAATTTCTAGTAAAGCATCTTCAGTGGGGTTTCTGTTCACTTTTGAGGTCCAAGAAAATAAAGAAAGGTTTAGCACGGGTCCATCCTAACATGCGAAATAGAAATGCTCTCTGATTCCCTATCCCCACAAGCGACGCATCCCACCCCAACTTTGTTGTTTACGCCATCTCCCATCCCCTCCTCCTTACCCTCACCACACCCCCACTCCCCTTTCCCCTCGCACGAGAGAGTTGCCAAGCCACTGCTTTGCATCGGCGCCGGTGCGCGCCCTCCTCGTGCTCCTGCTCCCTCAGTCCCTCTGCTATATGGAGGCTTGCTATCCCCTGTGGCCAAGCCCAACCCATGGCTCTCTAGAGCCTATCCGCCTCGCCAAAACACAATAGGGCCAAGTCGAGATCCTCTGCTACAGAATCTCTGTAGGTCGGATGCTTCTCTATCGTGGTTTAGATGCCCTTTACCTTTCCTGTAGGAGGCCTGCTGTCACCTGTGCTTGAGCCATAGCCACTCGAGTCTATAGAGATGAGCCTCAAATTCCCTAGCACCACATAGAGGCGGTGGCACGGACATCAAGGGGGTAGGAGTGCGAACATGGGAGCAATATTGGAGCTAAGAGAGAGAAGTTGGATTAAAATGAGAGGATAACCACTAGTGAGAGGTCCCACTTTTTAGTCTAAAAATAGTGGCTGAGTTGCGCTGGGGCTACTGCTAGAGAATATTGATGTTCTCGATATTGTGTGTTATTTGTGTATGTTTTTCATTACATACCTGATCCGCCTTCTTTTAGAATTAACACATTTTCTTGAAAAAGTTTGCATAATCATATTGTTAAAAGGTAAATTTGAAGAATATGTGGGTCCCTAACTAAAAAGAGGGTGCTTATATTTCTACTAATGGTGAAACCTTTTACAGGTGGATTGGTCCAGCGAGTGGAGATAGTTATCCCTGTTTCCTTTTCAATAATAATTTTTCTTGTGGCATTCCTAGTTATGAGACATTATGAAAAGAAACGGAGACATTTCCAAAATGTAGCCGGTCTAAAGGATTTTCCTTTTGGCCATATAAAGAGTGCCACCAAGAACTTTGATAAAGATGAATTACTTGGAGAAGGTGGATTCGGGAAGGTCTACAAGGTATGTGTATGAGTAGCATTTTTGAATTTTAGATACCTGCACACAATTAGTATACATGTTGATGTAGAGAAAGCATTCTCTTAACAATATGTAAATCAAATCCTATTGATAAAATCTGTTTCTAGAGCAGTGAAATACCAACCATGGAGGGAACTATCAAACACACAGTGGTAACACAACAATGGAGGAAAAAAATATAAAACTAGAAAGATGACATAGTCAGTCCCCAAATTAATAGACAACGTTGGTCCTATTATTTCTAGTCGGGTTTAGGATACACACTGTACAGGGCTGGACAAAAAGCTCATTGAGTTAGGGGGTGTTTGGTTATTTAGTTGCTCCTAAAATTCATGTCACACCGAATATTTAGATACTAATAAGGAGCATTAAATATAGATTAATTACAAAACCAATTACATAGATGGAGGCTAATTTGCGAGACGATTTTTTAAGCCTAATTAATTTGTCATTAGCACATGTTACTGTAGCACCATGTTGTCAAATCATGGACTAGTTAGGCTTAAAAGATTCGTCTCGTAAATTAGTCGCAAGTTGTGTAATTAATTTCGTAATTAGTCTATATTTAATACTCCATGCATGTGTCCAAACATTCGATGTGACAGAAATTTTAGGAGCTCCTGTAGAAACCAAACAGACCCTTAGATCGGTGGCTCATTTGAAAATTGCCCCTGCCTCTCATCAGCATGACACGTAGGAACGAATTTAGCTCCCTCACCGACAGGTAGGTCCCACCTTCCCTGTTTACATCAGCGCCAGCCCCTGCCTCTCATCAGCATGACATGTAGGAACGACGTGGACGCTCACATCAACGCCATGTTCGATGTATGATCTGTGACCTCCCCCATTAGTCCGTCATAGATTTACTATAGAGTGCCAAAATGATTGGTGACGTCCAACCATGACGATAATTTAACCAATCGTCATATATCTATCACCTTAGGTTGAACCGTCACAGATGACTTCATTCTATGATGATTTGCTGGAAGGTCATGGGTAAACCGTCATGTATAAGGGTTTTTGTTGTAGTGTTGGTTCGTGATGTTCGGTTTGAAGTTGGATCCAAACAACACAGGACGCTATAATAGATAAGAACATATCTATATTTTGAAGAAAACTAAAAAAAATAGTTGGCTTATTATCCATCCCTACACGTACTCCATCATTGTTTTTTTTTTTTGAAACTCGTACTCCATCATTGGGAGGGGCTGGGAGGCTGTTTGTTCTAGATATAATATATAATCTGATTGGCAATAATATTATAAACAAAACAAATGGGACTTAAAATGCTTCTGAACTTATATTTTATTTGATTTAAGTATGCTGCATTATGTTTTTTTTCAATTTTTTCATTTAGACAATACTTGTGACTCAAAATGATTATTATAATCTAGGGTACCTTCAATATTGACCACAATACGAAGGAACTTGCTGTCAAGTGCGTTACAAATCCTTCAATGGCAAAAGAGCTCAAGGATGAACTAAAGATACTCGCAAAACTACAGCATAAGAATGTGGTTCGACTGGTAGGGTTTTGTAACAATGACGGGTGGTTTCGGCGTGGCAGGGGACTGTACATTTGCAGTGAACTTATCAGTAATGGCCCTCTTGATAAAAAAATATTTGGTACGTTGGCTTCCCTCTCTCTGCTGGTCATGCTCTTCATATATATTGCACGCACACTTTGGCAACTACACAATACAATCAAACCTTTATATATGTGTTGCATTTTTTATACGCTTGTTTGCTTATTGAATTGTGTATATGTTTATTGATCAGCTTCATTGGGGCAATCTGTTATTGAATGGCCAATTCGTTACGAGATTATACGTGGAATTTGCGCTGGATTGCAGTACCTACATCAGGATCATAACAATAAGATTTTGCACATGGACTTAAAGCCCAGCAATATCTTGCTCGATGAGGAAATGAAGCCAAAAATTGCAGATTTTGGTCTATCAAGAGCTTTTCTGAACCCGAAAACTCATACTTACACACGGATCGTGAAAGGTTCACTGTAAGTATCTGTACAGTGTACTGATGTGCATGCGTTTATTAGTTTCACTACTGGACTCGCATGCTTTGCCGAGGGCCTCTGGCCCTCGGCAAAGACTCCTCGGGGAATTTTTAGACGGCGAAGGGGTCTTTGCCGAGGGCCAGGACGGCCCTCGGCAAAGAAAAGAAGCCGTCACGCGCCGGTGCCGTTGGCGGTTTCTTTGCCGAGGGCCGACCCTCGGCAAAGAAATGGTTTTTTTTAATTTTTTTTGCCGAGGGCCTGCCCTCGGCAAAGATTTTTTTTTAAAAAAAATCTTTGCCGAGGGCCTCCTCCCTGGCCCTCGGCAAAGAAATTTTCAGGATTTTTCCCAAAAAAAACCTTTGCCGAGGGCTATTGCAAGGGCCCTCGGCAAAGGTTTTTTTTTTTAAAAAAATTGTTTACTGAGGGCCGGCCCTCGGCAAAGAAATAGTTTTTTTTTGAAATTTTTTTTAAAACCTTTGCCGAGGGCCTGGTCCCTGGCCCTCGGCAAGAGAAATTTTCAGGATTTTTTTAAAAAAATCTTTGCCGAGGGCTATTGCTAGGGCCCTTGGCAAAGGACCCTTCTTTGCCGAGGGCCTTGGTCATTGCCCTCGGCAAAGAGACAGAAATTTAAATTTGTTTTTTGTTTTTTGCATTCCATCGACACAAACATTTCATATATATACATATATATATATCACACAGAACCTATTTTCTCACAATATATCACAACCATAATTGTGAACCACAAATCACAATATATTACAACGACAAGTCACATGTTCATCATCATTCACATGTTTATTACGACAAGTTAATGAAATCCAAGCACAAGTCACAACCATAAATCACAAATCACGCTAAAGTCCAACCACATCACCTAGCACAAGATCCGCATACCTACGACCGTATCTCTTTCGGACGGGAGACGCCTAACTGGGTTACGCGCGGGCTACGACAGACATGCGCAAAAAGAGGTTATTTATACATAGGGTGTCGGTGAAGTAAGGCTAGCGGGGCAGTGGCGAATCGACGCAGTGGCGAGGTGACGCAGTGCAGGCAGAACCGCGACGTCGACGAAGACGATCGGGGTCCTCCGGGTCCCCTCCGACGTACTCTTCTCCTGCATAAAAAGACAATAGGTTATTTTTTGTTCAAAATTTCGGCAGCACCTCCCCTGCACGGGGAGGTTTCCAAAACCTGCAAAAAAACGACACGATGGTCGACATTCACAATGGCACGAAGGCCGACAACCACAACGGCACGAAGGCCCTCATATCAACTTACGGCACGAAGGCCCACACAACCACATACGGCACGAAGGCCGACAACGAGAGTTTTACCTAGGGTTGCGGTGGAGTCGGGCGTCGCGGTGCGGGGGTCACTTTCTTCTCCGGCGAGGTCGAGCGAGTTGCGACGTCGGATGCCTGAAACCTGCTCGAAACCTTCTCAATTTTTTACCACAGCCTACACATGCGATAACATGACATCTTGCCAAGTTTCGTGATTTTTGGACTTCGTATGGATTTTATATAATTTTAAAACACTTTTCCGGCAAGTCGGTCGTCATGTTACACGAACAAGATGCGTGAAATTTGATGCGAGTTCGTGGATAGGGACTCAACATGCACCAATAACATGAATAACATTTTTCGAAACACTACATTGCAATATTCCATGCACCTGCAGTTCAAATTTGACATATTCGAAAAAAATCAAAGAATCAAAATAAATTAATAAAATATACAAAACAAAATCAAAATTAGCCTAAATTTAAAAATTGAGTTCAAAACAATGTATTGTAGCACCACAAAAAAACTGGGCTAAAAAACCAAAAAAAATTGCCGAGGGCTCTTTGCCGAGGGCGTGGCCCGTGGCCCTCGGCAAAGAATTTAAAAAAAATAAAAAATCTTTGCCGAGGGCCTATCCTGGCCCTCGGCAAAGGGTTTCTTTGTCGAGGGCTTAGCCTCGGTCCCTCGGCAAAGGCGATTTATAAAAAAAATTTGGCCGAAAAACTGGTTTTAAAAAAATCTTTGCCGAGGGCCTGGTCTAGGACCCTCGGCAAAGACTTAAAAAAAATTGCCGAAAAAGCTGGTTTCACAGAAAAAAAAAAACCTTTGCCGAGGGCCTAACGGGTGGCCCTCGGCAAAGCTTGACGGGAAATGGCCGCCGTGACCCAACGGGCCTAATTTGCCGAGGGCATCTTTGCCGAGGGCCGCGGCCCTCGGCAAAGATTTGATTTGCCGTGGGCCTGTCTTTGCCGAGGGCCATACCCTCGGCAAAGGCCTCTTTGCCGAGGGCTCCTGTGGCTGGCCCTCGGCAAAGAGTGTCTTTGCCGAGTGCCCGAGATTTGGCCCTCGGCAAAGCCTCAGGCCCTCGGCAAAGCACGCGTTTCCAGTAGTGTTTATTTATTATTATATGTTCGGTGAAGTATAGAGGCTTGCATTGACGAGATGAAAGTAAATAACAAACAAATCCAATATATGCCCTCTCGGCAAGAGAGGAAAAAAGGAAATGAAAACTATTTCATATGTTTCAAATTATAGTTCACTTCACCTTTGTTCTAGGTCAATTTTTTTTTCTAATTTGATCTAATTTTTAGAATAATGTACTAACACCTACAGGTTCAAATAAATGCACTATCAAGATATATTCTCCTTTAGAACTTAATGAAACTAATTAATTTGAGTTGCAGGTGTGGGTGCATATTTTTATATAAACTTGGATAAGGTTAAAGAAAGAATAAACTTAGAACAAGCCTTGTTCGCTTCTCTTATAATCCGTACTTTTCACCTTGTTTTTTCAGCCGCGGAGCAGTGTTTTTCTCTCACAACAAATCAGCCGGAACAGTGTTTCGGCTTATTTTTTCAGCGAAGCGAACGGGACCAAACTAGAAGAGCTATATAGACACCTCGTAGCCCATGCCTTTGCCGGGCAGCTCTACATCAGCTGAAACCAAAATTATTATAATTTAGAACGGAGTGAGTACATCTCAAACAAACCCTTTTACATGACTAATCAAGAGTTGATTGATTCAGTACACGTACAAGTAGAGAAGAAAATTAAACTCAGGTCGACCTAATGGACAAAAAGCTAGGATTCTCTTTTTCTTCCTCAGTATATATTTCTAGCTAGCTCGTGGAATTATCAGTTGTGTTCTATACTCCCACTATCCCCAAATACAAGGCGCAAACACACTTAAAGATACAAACACGTGTTCTTTGACTACAAATTAGTCTAACAAATTTTCTTTTGCTAAAAAGTTATTACAATAAATCTGTATTTATTTAGAATACTTTCTAATAGTCAAACTTTTATTGCCACAACAAATGATGCTACAAGATGTAGGCGGTTAAAGCGTAAATATAAAGATTGCCAAATCAAACCACGTCTTATATGTGTTTTAATTAAGAAAGGGGGAGTACTTATTATGTCTATGGCAACTATTTGGATTGCCTTGCAGCGGATACATGGCGCCCGAGTTTGTTGACAACGGGAGGGCGAGCCGCCATTGCGACATATACAGTCTTGGTATCCTCATCCTGGGGATAGTTATGAGAGTTGGGCCTCCTAGTACTAGTCGTGACCCCTGTGGTGTATCGTTCATCAACAAGGTCCGCGAGAAGTTTATCGTAGACTTGGAAACAACTACGAGTCTCAAGAGATGCAGCGCTAAGGATCACGAGCAGCTGAAGAAGGATGCATCCTTGCAGGATGATGACAGCATTGAGGATGTGGAAAAATGCGTTGGTTTAGCTTTCGAGTGTGTCAATGAAGAACCAAAAAAAAGGCCTGAAGCCGCGGACATATGCACTCGCCTCAACCAAGATAATCGAGCCCACGTAATCTCATTACAAGTGAACCAGCTGCAGAAGTAATTTGCTCTTGGGTGGGAATTAAAGTCTGCTCAGTCCCTCTGTCGTCAGGGAGAAGAATAAATACTAGGGAAACGAACTATTTGCTGATAGCTATTACGCATGCTGCATTCAACATGGATTGGTCTCCAAAAGATTTGACAGAACTTGGTTTGTAATACCTACATTTTTCGATTGGTAGCTTGTAACGAATAATGTTACCGTTCGCATTGGTTGATCAAAGCTTATGGAATTACTATATTTTTGTTCTTCAGAGGATGAATATTATTGACCTATTTATATTCGATGTGATGAGCAGGTTAGATACAAATTTATCTTCTTCCCAACTTGTGTAGCTAAATCCTATCACTACTAGAAACCGAAGTATCCCTGTCCAAAATATATTGAGTGAAGAAAAATAGACTCAGCTGGTGAGAATCTGAAATTTGCTTTGAAGCGTCAGAAATCCAACTTGAGTTTACACAAAGCATGTAGAGAACATTCGCATATATTTATAGATGAAGGAAGCTTTATTTCAAGATTCTGGGCTCGATCTATACATTTAAGGTAGTGCACCCACCATTACAACGACAAAACGGAGAAGGAAAACGCACTCAATGCACACCAAGCAACAGAGTATCATCAAACCGTTCTCGTAGTGACAATCCTACAATCCTATATTTAAACAGAGAGGCTAGTTTGCTGCACCAGCATCTCTATCCTCATGCATGGCGCGGTAAGGTAAGAGCAATTTCAATACTTTAGCCCATATGCCCTTTTTACCATGGGACGAAAAACTACTCACATAGAGCCCTTACTCGAACAATTAAAAAGTAGAAGACCACCACTAATGTTTTCTATTATATCCTTGCGCCTGTGGGGTCTCCACGGGGGCCCTAATTTTTATTTTATTTTTGAAAGTAGGCCCTACTTTTTAGTTTACCATTCCCATCCATCTCTTTCTCATTCCGCAGGTAAGGAACACCCTCCATCCCTCCCACTCGTTCACCACCTCTAAATTCAGGCCCTGTTCACTTCGTTGAAAAGACTGGCTAAAAAGTACTGTTCGCTGATTTCTTATGAGAGAAAAACATAATACCGTGGTTAATAAGGCAGGCTGATAAGTTAGGGCCGTTGATCACCACTTCTTCCATCCATGCCGACCGGGAATCAGGTCCCCGGCCTCCTCTGCTCTACTCACACTGGGCATGCATCAGTTATATTTGCGGATTATTATTGATACAATTACCTCCTTCCCACCAGTAAATGTATCCGTAACAGAACACAGAACACAAAACGAATCCACCAGTTGTCCTTAGTGATGCCATCACAGTAAAAAAATAAAATAATAAGGACAATATATGCATGGCAATGCTCACCTGTCACCTCATTAGGTTTTTCCGCTGACCATGTCTGAGCATGTATTTCATTAAGAGAGAGGTTAGTTCTCACTATGTAGGCTCAACAAGCTTCCAGCATGCACACTAACTCGAGAGGAATGCCTTAACATCATCAGACTCGCGAATGTACTTGTTCTTGGGTCATAAATCTGCAGCAGTCCCATGGATCTAATAACCGTGACAATCCTGCCGTCCTCTAACACCAACAAAGGATGCATGGGTGAAAGGTGTCCAGAACGTTCAATCTGCACACTATACTGCTTGACCCAAAGGCCTTCCTCGGAGTCCTTCAGGAACCACAGGTCCATGACGCGGCTTGAACCATGAACAATGACCAAGGAACCATTCAGGTTGGCCAATGTAACCTGCTTCAGATACAAATTGTGCCGGCCGCCACCACCAACGAGGTCGCTGGGTCCCTTGATTCTTGGCCTCCATTCCTCCGCCTCGAGATCGAACCGGACTATCCAGCCTTGCTCATCGGCTCTGCGATTCACGACGGCGAAATACGCCGCCACGCTTAAGCAGTAGACCACCCCACCGACGACCACCCTGGTCCATTCATTCCACACGAAAGACCTCGGAGGTCCCTGCATTCCCCTCCACCGTGCACTGCTGCTGAATGTGCAGACCTCAAACAGGTCGTCACGGTCGCTGCCACTGCCGTCGTGCCGTTGTCGAAATGGAAGCATCCGCAGCACCTTGAGCTCGCATGTTCCGGCGACCTGCCCAAACATGTGCACGGGCTCCCCATAGTCGCGCAGGCTGAACCCTCGCGCAGCGTGCTCTGGTGCGAGCCTGTCTGATAAATTGTGCACGGCTCCGGTGACCGGGTCGGGCAACCGGAAGCTGCCGCTGTTGATCGTCTTGACGCAGACGAGACCGGAGGCCGCCACGCTCACGACCATGTCGCTCGCGTTCCCTGCCGCCACGTGCCTGACGATCTGGCCCGACGACATGTCCAGGACGTCGACGAGGCTGTCGCGGTCCAGGTCCACGTCGTCGGCGTAGGACGCAACGATGTAGGGCTCCGGGCGTCGCGCGGCGTGCGCGGCGGCGAACCACGGGGCGGAGAGGAGGGACCGCCACGCCCGGCACACGGTGCGCAGCCGGCAGAGCTGCTTGCCCGGGAGACGCAGCAGGATCTCGCACAGCGCGTCCAAGGGCAGAGCGCCGGCGTTGCCGCCGCCACAGACGGCGGGAGTGGCGGGCGCGGGAAGCCTGCGACGTTGCTGTGCGCGGCGCGGCTCCGGCGACGACATGCTGGATACGATCGAAGGCCTCGAGACGTACCTGCAGCATACAGTGACACGAGAGGTCGGATCGTATCGCGCAGGCTCGCTGTAGTTCGGCCGATCGGGAAGGCACGGTCGCGAGGGCCGAATGAAGAGGGCATACCAGCGGATCGTGATGGATGTCGGTGCCGATCCCACCGACGGCGGCAGGGAGCGCGCCGCGCGCGGCGTTGTCAGGGGAGTTGGGACTCCGTACGTCGAGCGTCGTGGCAAGGCGGTGGCTCGGTGTTGATCCGCTATCTAGTTGATTCTGGGGATCTGGGACGAAACTGCCGCCGAAAGTCTCTCATGTAGCAGCATCTTGTGCCGTCGAAGCGACGAAAACAAAATGGACCTTGTGGGCCGGGAGAAACGGTCAAGCGCACACAGACACGAAGGCCTGCAGTGGATGGAATCCAGCCTGATATGCGCGCAGTGCGCTGGCAGGCCGCAGTGGCATTTTTGGTTTGTTGAGTTTGCCTGCCACGGGCTCATGCTGGGCCGGCGTTGGCAAAAAAAAAAAAAAAAGCTTTGGCAAAAAAAATCGTCTAAACGACATTAAAAAAACCGCCTAAACTGTACTAAGCGTTGCTTCCCTTAAAAAAAGATAATCATACGCCCGTCCCATCGGGATGGGCTGCTTCGCACGCCCCGTGCTGCCGGCCTACGCGCCGTTGCTCGCTCCCGCTCGCGCCCTCATCCACCTCGTCTATCATGGAAGGGGAGGCTAGGGAGGCCTACGCCTGCACCTGCGTTTGTGCCCCCATCCACCTCACACTGTTAGTAAGAAGGGGAGGCCTGCGCCACCGCAGTTCCCAACCAGGTTGGTCGTGACCGCCGGCGACAATGTGTTTCAAGTATTTCAGGCGTTTTCAGACATGTTGCAAGCCTATGTTTCAAGTGTTTCAGTTGTTTCCGACGTATGTTTTAAGTGTTTCATCTGGATGTTGCATATGTTGCTATGGTTATACACGCATGTTTCAAGCATATGTTTCATATGTTTTTCAGATTTATGTTGCAAGTGTTTCATCTGGATGTTGCATATGTTGCTATGGCTGCACACGAATGTTTCAAGTGTTTATCTATTTTCAGGACGTATATTGCAAGTGTTTTATCTGGATGTTGCATATGTTGCAAATGACTATGTTGCAAGTGTATGTTCTAAATGTTTCATCTGTTTTAGGCGTATGTTGTAATTGTTTTGTCGATGCGAAAAGTGACCAACTAGTAAATATTTGTCGTTTTGCCATACGTTGTGATCGGATGTGGCCTAGCACTCAATGACACATGGTTTATACTGGTTCAGGCAACGTGCCCTACGTCCAGTTTGAGTCGGTCGGTGACTTTATTCCTGAGCCTAGGTGCTTGAAGTTTGCTGTGGGGTTACAAACGAGTGAGAATAAGATGGGGGTACCAGAGGTCCGGTCGGACTCTGGACCGAAGGGCCGAGAGTGACGGGAGCTTCTACGTGCGCTAAGTATTGGAACGTATGCTCTGTGTTGCTTTAGAATGTCTAAAGCTAGCAGAGAGTGAGTCGGAATGATCTGTGTGTTGTCTTTTGTTCGTTGAATCGATCCTCTTTTAGGAGAGAGCGCATCTCCTTTTATAGATGAAGGGGACGGCCTTACAAGTGAGACAGAGGGAGTGTGTGCTACCTAGTCTTGTTGCCCACGCTATTGGATACGAGATGGTTTGTCGATGCCTACAATACTGTTGACGCCCTGATGCATGTGGTTGGTTCCATCCTTTTCTTCTATTTTGGCAAATGTCGACGTCTACCATCACTACTAGAGAACAGACTTTAGAACGATGTCCTAATTTAGCATTAGCCTCGGCATTTTTTTGTCCCCGTGACTAAAGGACCTTTAGTCCCGGTTGGTAATACCAACCGGGACTAAAGGTTCCTTTACTCCCGGTTGGAGCCACCAACCGGGACTAAAAAGTCCTTCAACCTTTAGTCCCAATTGGTAATACCAACCCGGACTAAAGGTACACCCTTTAGTCTCGGTTGGTAACACCAACCCGAACTAAAGGACCCTTTAGTCCCGGTTAATAACACCAACCGGGACTAAAGGTCCCCCGATGGGTTAGTTCAAAAGGAAAGCATTCCATCCATTGTTAGATGTGTTGTGTAGGTGGGGTGGTAAGCTCCGCGCGAGGCAGTGCATGAGGTCTTGGGTTCGAATCTCACGGGGCGAAGCGGTGGGAGACATTATTTTTTTTAAGCTGGGAGGATCTTTAGTCCCGGTTGTAGCAAACCGGGACTAAAGGTCCCCACCATTAGTCTCGGATTCATAGTCCCGGTTGGGAAACCGGGACAAAAGCCACGTTGTGTAGTAGTGCATACTGTAGGACAAATATCGACGCCCACAACACTGTTCGCGTCCTGACATGTTTGGAAGTTTGCAAAGTACCCTTTTTGACATGGCCTGATAGTACTGTCCTACAGATGTGCATGGTACCATCCTCAGTATTGCGGTTGACTTGTGCGCCTTACCTTATCTGCTCCACCTGATTTCTCGGGTCCTCACCGAGTGAGTGTCCCTGTTCGGTCGTTCCCAGTCGGCTCCGACCGCGTCGGTTGGAGAAGAGCCGCAGGCAGAGGTTTGGTGCCTTTGGGTCGAAATCGGAAGCGAGCGTCGCCCCTCCTTGGCCAGGCCTTCCGGTCGGAGAGAGCGGGTCGGAGTCGGAAGTGAGCGGCGCCTCTCCTTGGCCAGGACTTCCGGTCGGAGAGAGCGGGTCAGAGTCGGAAGTGAGCGGCGCCTCTCCTTGGCCAGGCCTTCCGGTCGGAGAGAGAGCGGGTCAGAGTCGGAAGCGAGCGTCGCCCCTCCTTTGCCAGGCCTTCTGGTCGCAGAGAGCGGGTCGGAGTCGGAAGCGAGCGTCGCCCTTCCTTGGCCAGGCCTTCCGGTCGGAGACTGGATCACTCTTACGGCCTGTCGTTAGGTATCTAGACCGGCCCAGGAGTTTCTCGTCGTCCGCAACGTCGTCTGCTAGGCTGAGCTTTTTGCTGGGAAGCAGGCCCATTAGGGACTCCGGGGTTATCAACCCGACATGTTTCTTCTGAGTGTTGCAAAAGTAGATCGTAGGGGGGAGAAAGCCTAAGCCCTAGGTGGTTCAGCTGCTTCGGCTCCCTGGTGTGGCGAAGATGGAGGTCGCGAACACGAGAGCTGCGGGGACGTGATACTGTGGCGGATCGGTCGGGATGTGGAGCGGGATGGGCGCAAGCACGTATCATCTGGCAGGATGGGTCACAGGCCTCCATGTTGCGTGCATTGGCCCAAAAACAACTTTGGTAAAAAAAACGGCCTAAACTGTAGTAGCGTTGTTTTCCTTAAAAAAAACTAGTCATCAAAAACTTGATACCCTACATCATAGAGCATAGATCAACGTGGAATGTAGTTCCTATATTATTTCTACGCGTTTTCGAGTATAAATACTAGTAGCGGCAGCCGCAGTAGAGTGGTGATACGGGCACACTGTCCAAGGTTTGTTGGTGAACATTCAGAGCATTACTCAGTTGCCCGTCTCAAAGTCGACTTTGAGCTGTCTGATAAATACCCAACCAAGCATTTGCATGGATTGCAACAGGTCCTGACCATCTATAATCACAACTTGTTGCAACTAGCCCGCTTGTGAGCGTTGGATTTGATTGCAGAATGCAACCGCTAGAAGATGCCGTTTCTTGGCGTGTCATCAATTGAACTAATGTCATAATTGTGACCGTTTCGAGTCCAGGCCCACACAGTTTGATCCATTTCATTCCATCAGAACGGTTGGCTGAAAAGACAGTTTATTTGTCCCTATTATTTGATTCGAGTAAAACATTTACGACGGTGCTAACGTGGATAAGATGCTTAATTGTGAGACCCCACTAATGGGCCAAAGTTGGGCCGGTCCGATGGGCCCGGCCGAATGATGCAAACACTGTGGCATTGCGGAATACTGTTGCTGCAGGACTTTAATATCAGAACCTCAAGGGATACCGAACCAACTTAAAAGTCTCGGTCTGGGAAGCTGTTAACTCCGGTCTGAACCTTTTGCGCGATCGGCAAAGAGGCCAGCGTCGGGTACCGTTATCCCGGGCGCTCTTTGCCGAGTGCCCAACTTTGCCGAGTGTCTGGCACTGGGCAAAGTTTGGCTTTGCCAAGTGCCTTATTTTGCCGAGTGCCAGACACTCGGCAAAGCCCTATTTGCCGAGTGCCAAGTTTCGCCGAGTGCGGCATCGGCAAAGGTGGCCTTTGCCGAGTGCCCGATATTGGCACTCGGCAAAGATTCCAGCACTAGGCAAAATCCCGGTTTCCTGTAGTGCTTCCAGGTGCGCGGTGCGGTTAGTGCTTGTTTAGTTCCCAAAAAGTTTCCCAAAAAGTGCTACAGTAGCCATCACATCGAATCTTGCGATACGTGCATGGAGCATTAAATGTAGACGAAAAAAAACTAATGCACAGTTTGGTTGGAAATTGCGAGACGAATGTTTTGAGCCTAAGGGCAGTCCCAATGGTGCATTGATGATGGTTTCTATCCTCATTAAATGACTTACCACGTAGGCAAAAACGCTGACATGGCAACGTAATTGAAGAAAGAAGAGAGCAAAATCATAGAAATGGTTTCTTCATGAAGAAATCAGGTCTACTCTTGACCCAATGCACCAAGAAACCATGAAATCGCCATTAGGGAGAAACCACCAGTTTATAGGGAGCTTGTGTCGCACTCCCATTGGAGAAAGAAGATAGAGTTGGGGGAGAGAGAAAGAGAAAATAATTATTACTCATAGAAACCATAGGTTGGAAGCAGTATTTTTTGGTGTGGTATCCTATGTTATAGAAACTACTAGTTTCTTTCATTGGGGACTGCCCTAATTAATCTATGATTAAACACTAATTGTTAAATAAAAATAAAAGTGCATAGTAGCCAAATTCTCAAATTCGCGAACTAAACACAGCCTTAGTCTCATAGTCTGGACGCCTACATAGATACTGGGCAGTAAGCCACCGTATTGCGTTGAGGAAGCCCTTGACTAGTAGACTGCTGGAGGAGGGGACATGACTACACGCATTCACTGCCTTATGCCCTTGTACTGTGACAAAGGATACGCCAAGCCTTCACATGCGAGGGAATCTGAGTATACCTGGAGGTGGGAACATGACTTCAACGCGTCAATCTTGTCCCATGCGATGGGTTTAATTAAATTAATCGTCCTGTTCATTTGGCGGCTGATAAGTCATAACTAAAAGTTATTGACTGATTTGTTATGAAAAAAAAATATATTATTTATTCGTTAAAAAAATATGGATTATAAGCAACGAACTGGACGAATACTCCCTCCGGACAGATTTGAGCTCAGTTTTCATGCATGCCGCCATGCAGCCTTAACTTTAGCCCACTACTCAGCGGCGCGCTTCGTCCTATTTCACGTGTCACGTCCCATAAAACTGCCAAAATGAAAAATAGAAAAGCGCCCTGCAAAGCTGTCCGGAGGTAGTGACCAGCTTTCGCTTGACAGGAGTAGTGTACTACTACTACTGGAGGTGGGAACACAACTTCAACGCGTCAATCTTTTTTCCACGCGATGGGCTTAATTAATTAATTAATTAATTAATAGTACTAGTTTCCCATACCAGTAGACGTATTATTATGTGGTACTACGAGACAATTACGGAGCTCATGTGAACTCACGACTCCCGGGGGTGCATATGCGCATGAATTATGCCCAGCTTGCCCGGCAGCCGCGGCGATCGAAATAGCCAAGAACTTGCCTATTAGGCAAAGCACAATATTGCTAAAGGCATATTTGGGTCGATTAGTCCTAATAACTAGCTTGCTAAGGGAAATCGCAAATGGAAGACACTAAACATCGTGTCCAAAGAACACATGTCAATATCAAACACTCATAGAAAACACTCTCCAATGCATGGTTTCTATGATAAAAAATAAATATTTTATTATACTGCTTCTTCACTAGTACTTTGTAATAAATATTTAACTTTCAGGTAGTTTTTTTTTCGACAAACTTTCCAGTAGTTGACGCTGTCAGTTACTCCTACGAGTAGGACATTTTATGCATTTGTATTTTATGTTATATGGTTGGTTTTTGCGGAAGTATGTTAAATTAATTATACAAGAAACCATGAAATCGCCATTAGGGAGAAACCACCAGTTTCTAGGGAGCTCGTGTCGCACTCCCATTGGAGAAAGAAGATAGAGTTGGGAGATAAAGAGAAAATAATTATTACTCATAGAAACCATGGGTTGGAAAGCAGTATTTTTTGGTGTGGTATCCTATGTTATAGAAACTACTAGTTTCTTTCATTGGGACTGCCCTAATTAGTCTATGATTAAACACTAATTGTTAAATAAAAATAAAGATGCTATAGTAGCCAAATTCTCAAATTCATGAACTAAACACAGCCTTAGTCTCAGAGTCTGGACGCCTACATAGATACTGGGCAGTAAGCCACCGTATTGCGTTGAGGAAGCCCTTGACTAGTAGACTGCTGGAGGAGGGGACATGACTACAACGCATTCACATGCCCTTGTACTGTGACAAAGGATACGCCAAGCCTTCACATGCGAGGGAATCTGAGTATACCTGGAGGTGGGAACATGACTTCAACGCGTCAATCTTGTCCCATGCGATGGGTTTAATTAAATTAATCGTCCTGTTTGTTTGGCGGCTGATAAGTCATAACTAAAAGTATTCAGCCTGTTCGCTTGCTCGTAAACGATCGTAAATTTCCAGCCAGAAACAGTGTTTTTCTTTCACACCAAACCAGCCAGCAGTAAATAATCCACGATCGTTTACGGCCTCCCGAACAGGCTGATTGTTGACTGATTTGTTATGAAAAAAAATATATTATTTATTCGTTTAAAAAATATGGATTATAAGCAACGAACTGGACGAATACTCCCTCCGGACAGATTTGAGCTCAGTTTTCATGCATGCCGCCATGCAGCCTTAACTTTAGCCCACTACTCAGCGGCGCGCTTCGTCCTATTTCACGTGTCACGTCCCATAAAACTGCCAAAATGAAAAATAGAAAAGCGCCCTGCAAAGCTGTCCGGAGGTAGTGACCAGCTTTCGCTTGACAGGAGTAGTGTACTACTACTACTGGAGGTGGGAACACAGCTTCAACGCGTCAATCTTTTTTCCACGCGATGGGCTTAATTAATTAATTAATTAATTAATAGTACTAGTTTCCCATACCAGTAGACGTATTATTATGTGGTACTACGAGACAATTACGGAGCTCATGTGAACTCACGACTCCCGGGGGTGCATATGCGCATGAATTATGCCCAGCTTGCCCGGCAGCCGCGGCGATCGAAATAGCCAAGAACTTGCCTATTAGGCAAAGCACAATATTGCTAAAGGCATATTTGGGTCGATTAGTCCTAATAACTAGCTTGCTAAGGGAAATCGCAAATGGAAGACACTAAACATCGTGTCCAAAGAACACATGTCAATATCAAACACTCATAGAAAACACTCTCCAATGCATGGTTTCTATGATAAAAAAATAAATATTTTATTATACTGCTTCTTCACTAGTACTTTGTAATAAATATTTAACTTTCAGGTAGTTTTTTTTCGACAAACTTTCCAGTAGTTGACGCTGTCAGTTACTCCTACGAGTAGGACATTTTATGCATTTGTATTTTATGTTATATGGTTGGTTTTTGCGGAAGTATGTTAAATTAATTATATATGATTGGGGACCCGATCATATATAATATATACATATGGCTTCGTGATGTGAAATAGCCACAATTAAATACGAGTATTAAACGAACCACATCTAGTGCACGTGTACGATTTCTTTTAGTTTAAGACCTTTGAAACGCACTTGCCGTTTTAGCTAGTACACAATAGAAAAAAAACATACTAGTACATCTCATTGCTAGCACGCTTTTCGTATTACTGGCCAATCACTGATTACTCGTTATCCTCAGTGTATACAGAGAGTATTAGGCGTTTGAACAGCATCTATGAAGAAAGGAAAACTACAAAAACAGGATGAACCAATATTGAGTACAAACCAAACTGAGCCCATGTGCAATATATATATCTATCTATATCTATCGAACCTACTATTCTGTCGCTGGCCATAGCCATCACTTCTTCTGTAGCCCTTTGCGTTACGCTTCCTATGTTTTTCCGAGATTTACGTAACTCCTTACTAAGTGGTTTACTAATGTTATGGTACTATTCCCGTGTTATCGTACCCCAACTCGTAAACCTATGTATTGACATTATGGAAAGGAGGAGAGAAAAATTGAGGATGAAAGAGAGGGGCTACAGAAGAACGAGGGGGGTAGCCGGCTGCTGAAGAGCGGCCCGAGAGAGCGATAGAAGAGAGCGAGAGAGAGAGAGAGAGAGAGATAGAGAGAGAGAGGAGAGATATAGATATATATCATATATATATATATCTATATATCTTATATTATCTATATTACTATCTCTATCTCTATATATCACTACGTGGAATTGTCACAGCCACTCCAGGTCCCCTCGTTATAGTCCTCACACAGAGCGAGCAGATATGCCTGGTCACTCTAAATAGGGGCTCACTTAGGCTTGCCTTCTCAATCCAAATACCCAGCCCCGCCGCGCCGAATCTCATGCAAGCAACTCAACACAGCTAGCGAGCTCCCAGCTGCCTTCCCATCCAGTTTGGTAAACTAAAACCCACGTGTAGCCATGCGGGTTCCATTGTACCTCTCTCATCTCTTCTCATCCCGCTAACACTTCTCCAGAGGTGTGGCGCTGCCGACAGCATCTCGGACTATCATCAAAACTACACGCAATGCTCCAACTTCCGTAAACTTCAGCAGCGGCGGAGGCTTCATCGACTACGTGATGAACCTCCGCCGGTTCCTCGCCACGCTCCCGTCAAATGTCATCAACAACGGTGGATTCTTCAACGGCTCGGTGGGATCCACGAACGCCGTGTTCGGGATGGCCATGTGCCAAGCCGACTTGCGGTGGCCAGACCGCTGCGAGGGCTGTCTCCAAGCGGCCACCGCCCAGGCGCCCAAGGCCTGTCCATCGAGCTACAACGCAATTGTCGCGTACCGGGGCTGCGTGCTCCGGTACTGGGACACGCCCGTTCACGCCGATGCCATTGACAACATCTTCGGCGACACCATTGGGCTATGCCATCTCAACGCCGTCCGGGTTCCTGATTCCACTGCCCTTAATCAGACGCGGACGGATCTGTTGAAAGATCTGAGCAGCGAAGTTGCTACCTCGCCCTTGATGATTGCATCGGACAACCGCAAGTTCAACAGCACGCACAACCTCTATGGTCTGGCGCAGTGCTACAGGGACTTGCCAAAGGAATTATGTTCCTCGTACATTTGGGGGGTCGTCCCCGATTATATTCCGAAGTTAGCACCTGATGCACAATCGTCGTCGGGGCTGACTATGATAGGGCCTGCCTTCTACGTCAGGTACGACTTGACGCCCTTCCAAGTTTACGTGCCAGACAACAGCAGTGAGCCTACGGAAACAGCAAAAGGTAAACATTCAGTGTTCATTGCTATACTATTAATATCACTCGATCACTTCATTGGCAACTACTCCTCTAGTCCTCATCTCCAAGAGTACCTAATATTTTCCTCCTAAAAACAGTGGTTTTTCAGCTCCTAAAAAAGTTTTAGGAGGAATAAATAGTACATACAATGTCTAGCGTAAACCATAGCAAGAGACATTTATAGATCCTGTGATATATAAACACCGAAATCCAGAAGTTTCAAATTATAGTTTGGATTTGTTTTTTCTATCTCCCAAGTAAGCTAGGGCTCTTACCATCAGCTGCCATCTTTGCATGTCTGAAAGATTATTATTTAGTTTTGGTACGTTTCCCTATATCTTTGACCTCCTTATATATTATCAGTATATGCAAATAGGAGTATAGACAGGTTCACAAATAGAAATGTCATTATTAATTGATGAGTAACTTCCGCAAAAACTACGGATAGATTAGTGAAACCCTTTTTTTTCTTTTTTCTTTTTTTTTTTTTGCCAAAACTGATACAATGAAGGACACTCACAAATACCCTTGCACAGTCACCTTCTATGAACACAAGCAAGAACATCCAAACCCTATGAGCACCTCTTAAAGGTTGGACTCATGGATCTCAATATTGATGGAGAGGGGGTCTCATTGTTGACGGGCACATCCTCTACTACTACAAAAATAATTAATATATAGTGCCACCAATTCCTAGCTTAAATGAATGAAGATGCTAGCATCCATGTTGAGTAGAGTACTCCCTCCGTATCAGTAAATAATGATATATACTCATGGATAGGATTAACGACCTTGATCAACACCAAGGAGTGTTACTAGACCCGTCTTGGTAGATGGACCTACATGCCACCATGGTAACAAATGCTAACAAAATCAATAAAATAATTTGACACACCATCATTGCGAATTTCTCTTTATGACATGGCAACTATTGTCACAATATATATTTGGACTAGCTTTAAGACATTTTTTGTGACATACATTCATTTATGTCACTAAATTGAGAGGCCTCTAGAAAAAACGTCATAAAGTAGCTGATGCAGTGATATTTTAATTAACCTAATGTCATGCCACAAACGTCATAAACCGGCACATTTCTTGTAGTTAAGGGTGCGACATCGTTTGCGCAAATGAAGTCGCTTTAGTTGCGCTAAGCTAGTTTTGGACGCCCCTGACTCTTCGTTTCCTAATGCGCTCATTCATTCACGGGAGTAAATTACGCCGCGGTCCCTTCCGCGTCCCCTTCCTTCCTTGCTCGCTCGCACGCACGGGGTCCGGGAGTGGACGGACGCGCTCAACGGCTGCCATCAGCTCCGCGCCCGCCATCGTCGGACTAGCCGCGCTGCTTCCTTCCTTGCCTACGCTCGCTCGCTCGCCTCCGCTTCCTTCGTTGCCTCCACTCGCTGCACGCATGGACGCCAGGCAATAAGCCAATAAATCGCACGTCCGTCGAATGAAGTCTCGGCGGAGGCCGTCGCGTCGAACGAAGTCTCGGCGGAGGCCGTCGACGTCGTGCCCGAGTCCGTCGAGCCGAACTCTGTCGCGTCCATGCAATCGCTGCATATACTCCGGCACTAGGAACACATTGGTACTATTTCTTCGATCTATGAAACGCACATATGAAAAAGAAAGAAGATGCAAAGATCACGCATCAAGCCCTGTAAAAACAAAATCACACGTAGCAACTCGGCACGTACAGAGCCATGCAAAATCATGCGGCAAGCCCTGTCAAAAAAAAAATCACACGTCATGCAAAAATACAGCTCCAGCAATGGATCGAACCGTGCCCTCCTGCATCTGGCCCGGGCGCGCTAGCCACTAAAGCTATGAAACGTTTGCTGCACAGGACATACCCAAAGACCTATTTTATAAGGGCGAACGGGGGAAAATTCACCCTAATTAATCACTCCTTGGGTATTCTAAATGTTGTCCAAAACGACCTTAATTACCGGTATGGAGGGAGTATAAAACATGGAACTGCATGGATAGAACCACCAAAAGAAACCTAATTAACAAACAGAGGTAGCCATGGTTCACAGTGAAACAATTATTATCGGGTTCATAAACCCAGGGTCCCCGATGGGCCCGGTTCCGAGCAAAAGCTCGGCCCAGCAGACGGCGTTACAACAACGCGCGACTCCTGGACCGGCCCAGATACCTAACGACAGGCCGGAAGAGCGATCTAGTCTTCGACCGGAAGGCCTGGCCAAGGAGGGAACGACGCTCGCTTCCGACTCCGACCCACTTTTCCGACCGGGAATACGCCGAACCTCTGCTTACAGCTCTCCTCCGACCGACGTGGTCGGAGCCGACTGGAAACGACCGACCGGGGACGCCCGCTCGGTGAGGACCCAAGAATCAGGCAGAGCAGATAAGGCAAGGCGCTCAAGTCAACCGTAATTCCGAAGACCATACCATGCATACCTGCAGGACAGTACCGCCAGGGCATACCAGAAGGGTGTTTTCAACCTTTCAGGCATATCAGAACCCAAACAGTGTTGTGGGCGTCGATATTTGCCTTACAGTGTTGTGGGTGCCGTCATTTGCCATACCAAGCGAACACGGTAAAGCTGCCACATGCGTCTGACATAAACAGTATTATGGGCGCCAATGACCGTCTTGTACCCGGCGGCGTGGGCAACAAGACTACGTGCACACTCTCTCTCCCTCTCTTTCACTTGTAAGGCCATCCCCTTTATCTATAAAAGGGGATGCGCTCTCTTCCAACGGAGGACGGTCATTCTGACTCTCTCTCTCTCTCTCTCTCTCTCTCTCTCTCTCTCTCTCTCTCTCCGCTAAGCTTTAGACATTCTGAGCACTCGAACAGCTCCACAGCTCTAGAACTCCAAAGCTACACGGAGCATATGTTTCAATACTTAGCGCACGTTTGAGCTCCCGTCACTCTTGGCCCTTCGGTTCAGAGTCTGACCGGACCTCTAACACCCCCTTCTTACTATCACTCGTTTGTAACACAAAGCAAACTTCGAGCACCTGGGTTCAGGAATAAAGTCACCGACCGACTAGAACTGGACGTAGGGCACGTTGCCTGAACCAGTATAAACCCTGTGTCATTGAGTGTTAGGCCACATCCGATTACAACGCACGGCAAAACTATAAATATTTACTTGTTGGTCACTTTTTGCACCGACAATTATTAAATATACTCCATGTTTTATCACGCAAAAAATCATTTGGTACTTGGGTAGCTAGGCATAAATCGAAAAAGGTAATCCCTACATCCCAAATAGGTCATCAGTTTATTTATTTCGTGATATGTCATCATCGGCATTAGTTTATTTCGTGATATGTCATCACCAGCCGACTACGAAATGAACATGAACATCATATGAAAATGCATGCTTTCCAATGTGAATCTAATGTTGACACGTACTCCCTAAAATTTGGAACAGATGTGGTACAATACAAGGATTGCTCCGGAAACGTCAGCACCAGCAGCGACCCCTACCAGTTGAACCTCCACCAGTTTCTCGACGCACTCCCCTCGAATGCCATCAACAACAGCGGGTTCTTCAACGGCACGACGGGGTCGGCGAACAAGGTGTTTGTGACGGCCATGTGCCACGCCGACATACCATTGTCGGACCAGTGCAAGAACTGCCTCCAGGCGGCATCCGCCGGGGCGCCCAAGGCCTGCCCGGAGAGCAACAGCGCAAGCGTCGCGTACCAGGGCTGCGTGCTCCGGTACTCGGACATACCCATTCTCGCCGCCGCAGACGACGACGAAGCTTCCAATAGCATTGCCTTCTACACGCAGAACCACGCGGCCAGCGTGCCTGATACCATTGCCTTTCAGCAAACCCGCCAGGATCTGCTGACGGATCTGGCCGGCGCAGCTGTGAGCTCGCCCATGATGATTGGGTGGGGCAACCGCACGTTCAACAGCACGCACAAGCTCTACGGTCTGGCGCAGTGCAACAGGGACTTGCCGAGGGAATTATGCTCCAGCTACATTAAATCGGTCGCGCAGAAATTAGCGGCCGAGGTACAGTGGTCGGAGGGGGTGTCCATCACTGGGTTTAGCTTCTACATCAGGTACGACCTGACGCCCTTTGAAGTCTACGTGCCCCCCACCGGTACCTGCTGTTTGCGACCGGAAGCAGCAAAAGACGTGCCCCCCACCGGTACCGGCCCTTGGCAACAGGAAACAGTAAAAGGTACTCAAATGTAACCTTCGCTTTTCCTTTTTTTTTTTGTTCTTTCCTTGTTATTAGTCAATTCTGCACCAATATTATTCTAGTAAATCAACTTTATGCATGCACTTGATTAATTTATTCTTACATACTGGATTTCACTATATATAATTGATGCCATAGATAAAAACTACACAAGTTTCATAATGCTTATTGCTTCAATATATTATGTACCAAATGTAATTTCTAGTAAAGCATCTTCAGTGGGGTTTCTGTTCACTTTTGAGGTCCAAGAAAATAAAGAAAGGTTTAGCACGGGTCCATCCTAACATGCGAAATAGAAATGCTCTCTGATTCCCTATCCCCACAAGCGACGCATCCCACCCCAACTTTGTTGTTTACGCCATCTCCCATCCCCTCCTCCTTACCCTCACCACACCCCCACTCCCCTTTCCCCTCGCACGAGAGAGTTGCCAAGCCACTGCTTTGCATCGGCGCCGGTGCGCGCCCTCCTCGTGCTCCTGCTCCCTCAGTCCCTCTGCTATATGGAGGCTTGCTATCCCCTGTGGCCAAGCCCAACCCATGGCTCTCTAGAGCCTATCCGCCTCGCCAAAACACAATAGGGCCAAGTCGAGATCCTCTGCTACAGAATCTCTGTAGGTCGGATGCTTCTCTATCGTGGTTTAGATGCCCTTTACCTTTCCTGTAGGAGGCCTGCTGTCACCTGTGCTTGAGCCATAGCCACTCGAGTCTATAGAGATGAGCCTCAAATTCCCTAGCACCACAGAGAGGCGGTGGCACGGACATCAAGGGGGTAGGAGTGCGAACATGGGAGCAATATTGGAGCTAAGAGAGAGAAGTTGGATTAAAATGAGAGGATAACCACTAGTGAGAGGTCCCACTTTTTAGTCTAAAAATAGTGGCTGAGTTGCGCTGGGGCTACTGCTAGAGAATATTGATGTTCTCGATATTGTGTGTTATTTGTGTATGTTTTTCATTACATACCTGATCCGCCTTCTTTTAGAATTAACACATTTTCTTGAAAAAGTTTGCATAATCATATTGTTAAAAGGTAAATTTGAAGAATATGTGGGTCCCTGACTAAAAAGAGGGTGCTTATATTTCTACTAATGGTGAAACCTTTTACAGGTGGATTGGTCCAGCGAGTGGAGATAGTTATCCCTGTTTCCTTTTCAATAATAATTTTTCTTGTGGCATTCCTAGTTATGAGACATTATGAAAAGAAACGGAGACATTTCCAAAATGTAGCCGGTCTAAAGGATTTTCCTTTTGGCCATATAAAGAGTGCCACCAAGAACTTTGATAAAGATGAATTACTTGGAGAAGGTGGATTCGGGAAGGTCTACAAGGTATGTGTATGAGTAGCATTTTTGAATTTTAGATACCTGCACACAATTAGTATACATGTTGATGTAGAGAAAGCATTCTCTTAACAATATGTAAATCAAATCCTATTGATAAAATCTGTTTCTAGAGCAGTGAAATACCAACCATGGAGGGAACTATCAAACACACAGTGGTAACACAACAATGGAGGAAAAAAATATAAAACTAGAAAGATGACATAGTCAGTCCCCAAATTAATAGACAACGTTGGTCCTATTATTTCTAGTCGGGTTTAGGATACACACTGTACAGGGCTGGACAAAAAGCTCATTGAGTTAGGGGGTGTTTGGTTATTTAGTTGCTCCTAAAATTCATGTCACACCGAATATTTAGATACTAATAAGGAGCATTAAATATAGATTAATTACAAAACCAATTACATAGATGGAGGCTAATTTGCGAGACGATTTTTTAAGCCTAATTAATTTGTCATTAGCACATGTTACTGTAGCACCATGTTGTCAAATCATGGACTAGTTAGGCTTAAAAGATTCGTCTCGTAAATTAGTCGCAAGTTGTGTAATTAATTTCGTAATTAGTCTATATTTAATACTCCATGCATGTGTCCAAACATTCGATGTGACAGAAATTTTAGGAGCTCCTGTAGAAACCAAACAGACCCTTAGATCGGTGGCTCATTTGAAAATTGCCCCTGCCTCTCATCAGCATGACACGTAGGAACGAATTTAGCTCCCTCACCGACAGGTAGGTCCCACCTTCCCTGTTTACATCAGCGCCAGCCCCTGCCTCTCATCAGCATGACATGTAGGAACGACGTGGACGCTCACATCAACGCCATGTTCGATGTATGATCTGTGACCTCCCCCATTAGTCCGTCATAGATTTACTATAGAGTGCCAAAATGATTGGTGACGTCCAACCATGACGATAATTTAACCAATCGTCATATATCTATCACCTTAGGTTGAACCGTCACAGATGACTTCATTCTATGATGATTTGCTGGAAGGTCATGGGTAAACCGTCATGTATAAGGGTTTTTGTTGTAGTGTTGGTTCGTGATGTTCGGTTTGAAGTTGGATCCAAACAACACAGGACGCTATAATAGATAAGAACATATCTATATTTTGAAGAAAACTAAAAAAAATAGTTGGCTTATTATCCATCCCTACACGTACTCCATCATTGTTTTTTTTTTTTTTGAAACTCGTACTCCATCATTGGGAGGGGCTGGGAGGCTGTTTGTTCTAGATATAATATATAATCTGATTGGCAATAATATTATAAACAAAACAAATGGGACTTAAAATGCTTCTGAACTTATATTTTATTTGATTTAAGTATGCTGCATTATGTTTTTTTTCAATTTTTTCATTTAGACAATACTTGTGACTCAAAATGATTATTATAATCTAGGGTACCTTCAATATTGACCACAATACGAAGGAACTTGCTGTCAAGTGCGTTACAAATCCTTCAATGGCAAAAGAGCTCAAGGATGAACTAAAGATACTCGCAAAACTACAGCATAAGAATGTGGTTCGACTGGTAGGGTTTTGTAACAATGACGGGTGGTTTCGGCGTGGCAGGGGACTGTACATTTGCAGTGAACTTATCAGTAATGGCCCTCTTGATAAAAAAATATTTGGTACGTTGGCTTCCCTCTCTCTGCTGGTCATGCTCTTCATATATATTGCACGCACACTTTGGCAACTACACAATACAATCAAACCTTTATATATGTGTTGCATTTTTTATACGCTTGTTTGCTTATTGAATTGTGTATATGTTTATTGATCAGCTTCATTGGGGCAATCTGTTATTGAATGGCCAATTCGTTACGAGATTATACGTGGAATTTGCGCTGGATTGCAGTACCTACATCAGGATCATAACAATAAGATTTTGCACATGGACTTAAAGCCCAGCAATATCTTGCTCGATGAGGAAATGAAGCCAAAAATTGCAGATTTTGGTCTATCAAGAGCTTTTCTGAACCCGAAAACTCATACTTACACACGGATCGTGAAAGGTTCACTGTAAGTATCTGTACAGTGTACTGATGTGCATGCGTTTATTAGTTTCACTACTGGACTCGCATGCTTTGCCGAGGGCCTCTGGCCCTCGGCAAAGACTCCTCGGGGAATTTTTAGACGGCGAAGGGGTCTTTGCCGAGGGCCAGGACGGCCCTCGGCAAAGAAAAGAAGCCGTCACGCGCCGGTGCCGTTGGCGGTTTCTTTGCCGAGGGCCGACCCTCGGCAAAGAAATGGTTTTTTTTAATTTTTTTTGCCGAGGGCCTGCCCTCGGCAAAGATTTTTTTTTAAAAAAAATCTTTGCCGAGGGCCTCCTCCCTGGCCCTCGGCAAAGAAATTTTCAGGATTTTTCCCAAAAAAAACCTTTGCCGAGGGCTATTGCAAGGGCCCTCGGCAAAGGTTTTTTTTTTTAAAAAAATTGTTTACTGAGGGCCGGCCCTCGGCAAAGAAATAGTTTTTTTTGAAATTTTTTTTAAAACCTTTGCCGAGGGCCTGGTCCCTGGCCCTCGGCAAAGAAATTTTCAGGATTTTTTTTAAAAAATCTTTGCCGAGGGCTATTGCTAGGGCCCTTGGCAAAGGACCCTTCTTTGCCGAGGGCCTTGGTCATTGCCCTCGGCAAAGAGACAGAAATTTAAATTTGTTTTTTGTTTTTTGCATTCCATCGACACAAACATTTCATATATATACATATATATATCACACAGAACCTATTTTCTCACAATATATCACAACCATAATTGTGAACCACAAATCACAATATATTACAACGACAAGTCACATGTTCATCATCATTCACATGTTTATTACGACAAGTTAATGAAATCCAAGCACAAGTCACAACCATAAATCACAAATCACGCTAAAGTCCAACCACATCACCTAGCACAAGATCCGCATACCTACGACCGTATCTCTTTCGGACGGGAGACGCCTAACTGGGTTACGCGCGGGCTACGACAGACATGCGCAAAAAGAGGTTATTTATACATAGGGTGTCGGTGAAGTAAGGCTAGCGGGGCAGTGGCGAATCGACGCAGTGGCGAGGTGACGCAGTGCAGGCAGAACCGCGACGTCGACGAAGACGATCGGGGTCCTCCGGGTCCCCTCCGACGTACTCTTCTCCTGCATAAAAAGACAATAGGTTATTTTTTGTTCAAAATTTCGGCAGCACCTCCCCTGCACGGGGAGGTTTCCAAAACCTGCAAAAAAACGACACGATGGTCGACATTCACAATGGCACGAAGGCCGACAACCACAACGGCACGAAGGCCCTCATATCAACTTACGGCACGAAGGCCCACACAACCACATACGGCACGAAGGCCGACAACGAGAGTTTTACCTAGGGTTGCGGTGGAGTCGGGCGTCGCGGTGCGGGGGTCACTTTCTTCTCCGGCGAGGTCGAGCGAGTTGCGACGTCGGATGCCTGAAACCTGCTCGAAACCTTCTCAATTTTTTACCACAGCCTACACATGCGATAACATGACATCTTGCCAAGTTTCGTGATTTTTGGACTTCGTATGGATTTTATATAATTTTAAAACACTTTTCCGGCAAGTCGGTCGTCATGTTACACGAACAAGATGCGTGAAATTTGATGCGAGTTCGTGGATAGGGACTCAACATGCACCAATTAACATGAATAACATTTTTCGAAACACTACATTGCAATATTCCATGCACCTGCAGTTCAAATTTGACATATTCGAAAAAAATCAAAGAATCAAAATAAATTAATAAAATATACAAAACAAAATCAAAATTAGCCTAAATTTAAAAATTGAGTTCAAAACAATGTATTGTAGCACCACAAAAAAACTGGGCTAAAAAACCAAAAAAAATTGCCGAGGGCTCTTTGCCGAGGGCGTGGCCCGTGGCCCTCGGCAAAGAATTTAAAAAAAAATAAAAAATCTTTGCCGAGGGCCTATCCTGGCCCTCGGCAAAGGGTTTCTTTGTCGAGGGCTTAGCCTCGGGCCCTCGGCAAAGGCGATTTATAAAAAAAATTTGGCCGAAAAACTGGTTTTAAAAAAATCTTTGCCGAGGGCCTGGTCTAGGGCCCTCGGCAAAGACTTAAAAAAAATTGCCGAAAAAGCTGGTTTCACAGAAGAAAAAAAACCTTTGCCGAGGGCCTAACGGGTGGCCCTCGGCAAAGCTTGACGGGAAATGGCTGCCGTGACCCAACGGGCCTAATTTGCCGAGGGCATCTTTGCCGAGGGCCGTTCTTTGCCGAGGGCTCCTGTGGCTGGCCCTCGGCAAAGAGTGTCTTTGCTGAGTGCCCGAGATTTGGCTCTCGGCAAAGCCTCAGGCCCTCGGCAAAGCACGCGTTTCCAGTAGTGTTCATTTATTATTATATGTTCGGTGAAGTATAGAGGCTTGCATTGACGAGATGAAAGTAAATAACAAACAAATCCAATATATGCCCTCTCGGCAAGAGAGGAAAAAAGGAAATGAAAACTATTTCATATGTTTCAAATTATAGTTCACTTCACCTTTGTTCTAGGTCAATTTTTTTTTTCTAATTTGATCTAATTTTTAGAATAATGTACTAACACCTACAGGTTCAAATAAATGCACTATCAAGATATATTCTCCTTTAGAACTTAATGAAACTAATTAATTTGAGTTGCAGGTGTGGGTGCATATTTTTATATAAACTTGGATAAGGTTAAAGAAAGAATAAACTTAGAACAAACTAGAAGTGAGCTATATAGACACCTCATAGCCCATGCCTTTGCCGGGCAGCTCTACATCAGCTGAAACCAAAATTATTATAATTTAGAACGGAGTGAGTACATCTCAAACAAAACCCTTTTACATGACTAATCAAGAGTTGATTGATTCAGTACACATACAAGTAGAGAAGAAAATTAAACTCAGGTCGACCTAACGGACAAAAAGCTAGGATTCTCTTTTTCTTCCTCAGTATATATTTCTAGCTCGTGGAATTATCAGTTGTGTTCTATACTCCCACTATCCCCAAATACAAGGCGCAAACACACTTAAAGATACAAACACGTGTTCTTTGACTACAAATTAGTCTAACAAATTTTCTTTTGCTAAAAAGTTATTACAATAAATCTGTATTTATTTAGAATACTTTCTAATAGTCAAACTTTTATTGCCACAACAAATGATGCTACAAGATGTAGGCGGTTAAAGCGTAAATATAAAGATTGCCAAATCAAACCACAGTCTTATATGTGTTTTAATTAAGAAAGGGGGAGTACTTATTATGTCTATGGCAACTATTTGGATTGCCTTGCAGCGGATACATGGCGCCCGAGTTTGTTGACAACGGGAGGGCGAGCCGCCATTGCGACATATACAGTCTTGGTATCCTCATCCTGGGGATAGTTATGAGAGTTGGGCCTCCTAGTACTAGTCGTGACCCCTGTGGTGTATCGTTCATCAACAAGGTCCGCGAGAAGTTTATCGTAGACTTGGAAACAACTACGAGTCTCAAGAGATGCAGCGCTAAGGATCACGAGCAGCTGAAGAAGGATGCATCCTTGCAGGATGATGACAGCATTGAGGATGTGGAAAAATGCGTTGGTTTAGCTTTCGAGTGTGTCAATGAAGAACCAAAAAAAAGGCCTGAAGCCGCGGACATATGCACTCGCCTCAACCAAGATAATCGAGCCCACGTAATCTCATTACAAGTGAACCAGCTGCAGAAGTAATTTGCTCTTGGGTGGGAATTAAAGTCTGCTCAGTCCCTCTGTCGTCAGGGAGAAGAATAAATACTAGGGAAACGAACTATTTGCTGATAGCTATTACGCATGCTGCATTCAACATGGATTGGTCTCCAAAAGATTTGACAGAACTTGGTTTGTAATACCTACATTTTTCGATTGGTAGCTTGTAACGAATAATGTTACCGTTCGCATTGGTTGATCAAAGCTTATGGAATTACTATATTTTTGTTCTTCAGAGGATGAATATTATTGACCTATTTATATTCGATGTGATGAGCAGGTTAGATACAAATTTATCTTCTTCCCAACTTGTGTAGCTAAATCCTATCACTACTAGAAACCGAAGTATCCCTGTCCAAAATATATTGAGTGAAGAAAAATAGACTCAGCTGGTGAGAATCTGAAATTTGCTTTGAAGCGTCAGAAATCCAACTTGAGTTTACACAAAGCATGTAGAGAACATTCGCATATATTTATAGATGAAGGAAGCTTTATTTCAAGATTCTGGGCTCGATCTATACATTTAAGGTAGTGCACCCACCATTACAACGACAAAACGGAGAAGGAAAACGCACTCAATGCACACCAAGCAACAGAGTATCATCAAACCGTTCTCCTGTAGTGACAATCCTACAATCCTATATTTAAACAGAGAGGCTAGTTTGCTGCACCAGCATCTCTATCCTCACGGTAAGGTAAGAGCAATTTCAATACTTTAGCCTATATGCCCTTTTTACCATGGGACGAAAAACTACTCACATAGAGCCATTACTCGAACAATTAAAAAGTAGAAGACCACTAATGTTTTCTATTATATCCTTGCGCCTGTGGGGTCTCCACGTGGGCCCTAATTTTTATTTTATTTTTGAAAGTAGGCCCTACTTTTTAGTTTACCATTCCCATCCATCTCTTTCTCATTCCGCAGGTAAGGAACACCCTCCATCCCTCCCACTCGTTCACCACCTCTAAATTCGGGCCCTGTTCATTTCGTTGAAAAGACAGGCTGAAAAAGTACTGTTCGCTGATTTGTTATGAGAGAAAAACACAATACCGTGGTTGATAAGGCAGGCTGATAAGTTAGGGCCGTTGATCACCACTTCTTCCATCCATGCCGACCGGGAATCAGGTCCCCGGACTCCTCTGCTCTACTCACACTGGGCATGCATCAGTTATATTTGCGGATTATTATTGATACAATTACCTCCTTCCCACCAGTAAATGTATCCGTAACAGAACACAGAACACAAAACGAATCCACCAGTTGTCCTTAGTGATGCCATCACAGTAAAAAATAAAATAATAAGGACAATATATGCATGGCAATGCTCAGCTCATTAGGTTTTTCTGCTGACCATGTGTGAGCATGTATTTCATTAAGAGAGAGGTTAGTTCTCACTATGTAGGCTCAACAAGCTTCCAGCATGCACACTAACTCGAGAGGAATGACTTAACATCATCAGACTCGCGAATGTACTTGTTCTTGGGTCATAAATCTGCAGCAGTCCCATGGATCTAATAACCGTGACAATCCTGCCGTCCTCCAACACCAACAAAGGATGCATGGGTGAAAGGTGTCCAGAACGTTCAATCTGCACACTATACTGCTTGACCCAAAGGCCTTCCTCGGAGTCCTTCAGGAACCACAGGTCCATGACGCGGCTTGAACCATGGACAATGACCAAGGAACCATTCAGGTTGGCCAACGTAACCTGCTTCAGATACAAATTGTGCCGGCCGCCACCACCAACGAGGTCGCTGGGTCCCTTAATTCTTGACCTCCATTCCTCCGCCTCGAGATCGAACCGGACTATCCAGCCTTGCTCATCGGCTCTGCGATTCACGACGGCGAAATACGCCGCCACGCTTAAGAAGTAGACCACCCCACCGACGACCACCCGGGTCCATTCATTCCACACGAAAGACCTCGGAGGTCCCTGCATTCCCCTCCACCGTGCACTGCTGCTGAATGTGCAGACCTCAAACAGGTCGTCACGGTCGCTGCCACTGCCGTCGTGCCGTTGTCGAAATGGAAGCATCCGCAGCACCTTGAGCTCGCATGTTCCGGCGACCTGCCCAAACATGTGCACGGGCTCCCCATAGTCGCGCAGGCTGAACCCTCGCGCAGCGTGCTCTGGTGCGAGCCTGTCTGATAAATTGTGCACGGCTCCGGTGACCGAGTCGAGCAACCGGAAGCTGCCGCTGTCGATCGTCTTGACGCAGACGAGACCGGAGGCCGCCACGCTCACGACCATGTCGCTCGCGTTCCCTGCCGCCACGTGCCTGACGATCTGGCCCGACGACATGTCCAGGACGTCGACGAGGCTGTCGCGGTCCAGGTCCACGTCGTCGGCGTAGGACGCAACGATGTAGGGCTCCGGGCGTCGCGCGGCGTGCGCGGCGGCGAACCACGGGGCGGAGAGGAGGGACCGCCACGCCCGGCACACGGTGCGCAGCCGGCAGAGCTGCTTGCCGGGGAGACGCAGCAGGATATCGCACAGCGCGTCCAAGGGCAGAGCGCCGGCGTCGCCGCCGCCACAGGCGGCGGGAGTGGCGGGCGAGGGAAGCCTGCGACGTTGCTGTGCGCGGCGCGGCTCCGGAGACGACATGCTGGATACGATCGAAGGCCTCGAGACGTACCTGCAGCATACAGTGACACGAGAGGTCGGATCGTATCGCGCAGGCTCGCTGTAGTTCGGCCGATCGGGAAGGCACGGTCGCGAGGGCCGAATGAAGAGGGCATACCAGCGGATCGTGATGGATGTCGGTGCCGGATCCCACCGACGGCGGCAGGGAGCGCGCCGCGCGCGGCGTTGTCAGGGGAGTTGGGACTCCGTACGTCGAGCGTCGTGGAAAGGCGGTGGCTCGCTGTTGATCCGCTATCTAGTTGATTCTGGGGATCTGGGACGAAACTGCCGCCGAAAGTCTCTCATGTAGCAGGCGACGAAAACAAAATGGACCTTGTGGGCCGGGAGAAACACAGACAAGGCCTGCAGTGGATGGAATCCAGCCTGATATGCGCGCAGTGCGCTGGCAGGCCGCAGTGGCATTTTTGGTTTGTTGAGTTTGCCTGCCACGGGCTCATGCTGGGCCGGCGTTGGCAAAAAAAAAATAGCTTTGGCAAAAAAAAATCGTCTAAACGACATTAAAAAACCCGCCTAAACTGTAGAAAGCGTTGCTTCCCTTAAAAAAAAGATAATCATACACCCGTCCCGTCGGGATGGGCTGCTTCGCACGCCCCGTGCTGCCCGCCTGCACGCCGTTGCTCGCTCCCACTCGCGCCCTCATCCACCTTGTCTGTCGTGGAAGGGGAGGCTAGGGAGGCCTACGCCTGCTCCTACGTTTGTGCCCCCATCCACCTCACACTGTTAGTAAGAAGGGGAGGCCTGCGCCACCGCAGTTCCCCACCAGGTAGGTCGTGACCACCGGCGACAATATGTTTCAAGTGTTTCAGGCGTTTTCAGACATGTTGCAAGCCTATGTTTGAAGTGTTTCAGTTGTTTCAGACGTATGTTTTAAGTGTTTCATCTGGATGTTGCATATGTTGCTATGGTTATACACGCATGTTTCAAGCATATGTTTCATATGTTTTTCAGATTTATGTTGCAAGTGTTTCATCTAGATGTTGCAAAGGTAGATCTGGATGTTGCATATGTTGCTATGGCTACACACGAATGTTTCAAGTGTTTATCTGTTTTCAGACGTATATTGCAAGTGTTTTATCTGGATGTTGCATATGTTGTAAATGACTATGTTGCAAGTGTATGTTCCGAATGTTTCATCTGTTTTAGGTGTATGTTGTAATTATTTTGTCGGTGCGAAAAGTGACCAACTAGTAAATATTTGTCATTTTACCGTACGTTGTGTTCAGATGTGACCTAGCACTCAATGACACAAGGTTTATACTGGTTCAGGCAACGTGTCCTACGTCCAGTCTGAGTCGGTCGATGACTTTATTCCTGAGCCTAGGTGCTTGAAGTTTGTTGTGGGGTTACAAACGAGTGAGAATAAGATGGGGGTACCAGAGGTCCGGTCGGACTCTGGACTGAAGGGCCGAGAGTGACGGGAGCTCCTACGTGCGCTAAGTATTGGAACGTATGCTCTGTGTTGCTTTAGAATGTCTAAAGCTAGCAAAGAGTGAGTCGGAATGATCCATGTGTTGTCTTTTGTTCGTTGAATCGATCCTCTTTTAGGAAAGAGCGCATCCCCTTTTATAGATGAAGGGGACGGCCTTACAAGTGAGATAGAGGGAGTGTGTGCTACCTAGTCTTGTTGCCCACGCTGTCGGATACGAGATGGTTTGTCGACGCCTACAATACTGTTGACGCCCTGATGCATGTGGTTGGTTCCATCCTTTTCTTCTATTATGGCAAATGTCGACGTCTACTATACTGTAGGATAAATGTCGACACCCACAACAATGTTCGCGTCCTGACATGTTTGGAAGTTTGCAAAGTACCCTTTTGACATGGCCTGATAGTACTGTCCTACAGATGTGCATGGTACCATCCTCGGTATTGCGGTTGACTTGTGCGCCTTACCTTATCTGCTCCACCTGATTTCTCGGGTCCTCACCGAGCGGGCGTCCCTGTTCGGTCGTTCCCAGTCGGCTCCGACCACGCCGGTCGGAGAAGAGCCGCAGGCAGAGGTTTGGTGCCTTTTGGTCGAAATCAGAAGCGAGCGTCGCCCCTCCTTGGCCAGGCCTTCTGGTCGGAGAGAGCGGGTCGGAGTCGGAAGTGAGCGGCGCCTCTCCTTGGCCAGGCCTTCCGGTCGGAGAGAGCGGGTCAGAGTCGGAAGTGAGCGGCGCCTCTCCTTGGCTGGGCCTTCTGGTCGGAGAGAGTGGGTCAGAGTCGGAAGCGAGCGTCGCCCCTCCTTTGCCAGGCCTTCCGGTCGCAGAGAGCGAGTCGGAGTCGGAAACGAGCGTCGCCCCTCCTTGGCCAGGCCTTCCGGTCGGAGAGAGTGGGTCGGAGTCGGAAGCGAGCGTCGTCCCGAGAGCGGGTCGGAGTCGGAAGCGAGCGTCGTCCCTCCTTGGCCAGGCCTTCCGGTCGGAGACTAGATCACTCTTACGGCCTGTCGTTAGGTATCTAGGCCGGCCTAGGAGTTTCTCGTCGTCCGCAATGTCGTCTGCTAGGCCGAGCTTTTTACTGGGAAATAGGCCCATTAGGGACTCCAGGGTTATGAACCCGACATGTTTCTTTTGAGTGTTGCAAAAGTAGATCGTAGGGGGAGAAAGCCTAAGCCCTAGGTGGTTCAGCTGCTTCGGCTCCCTGGTGTGGCGAAGATGGAGGTTGCGAACACGAGAGCGGCAGGGGCGTGATACTGTGGCGGATTGGCCGGGATGTGGAGCGGGATGGGCGCAAGCACGTATCATCTGGCAGGATGGGTCAGGGGCCTCCATGTTGCGTGCATTGGCCCAAAAAAAGCTTTGGTAAAAAAAACCGCCTAAACTGTAGCAGCGTTGTTTTCCTTAAAAAAAAACTAGTCATCAAAAACTTGATACCGTACATCATAGAGCATAGATCAACGTGGAATGTAGTTCCTATATTATTTCTACGCATTTTCGAGTATAAAAACTAGTAGCGGCAGCCGCAGTAGAGTGGTGATACGGGCACACGGTCCAAGGTTTGTTGGTGAACATTCAGAGCATTATTCAGTTGCCCGTCTCAAAGTCGACTTTGAGCTGTCTGATAAATACCCAACCATATACTCTAGGCATTTGCATGGATTGCAACAGGTCCTGACCATCTATAATCACAACTTGTTGCAACTAGCCCACTTGTGAGCGTTGGATTTGATTGCAGAATGCAACCGCTAGAAGATGCCGTTTCTTGGCGTGTCATCAATTGAACTAATGTCATAATTGTGACCGTTTCGAGTCCAGGCCCACACAGTTTGAGCCATTTCATTCCATCAGAACGGTTGGCTGAAAAGACAGTTTATTTGTCCCTATTATTTGATTCGAGTAAAACATTTACGACGGTGCTAACGTGGATAAGATGCTTAATTGTGAGACCCCGCTAATGGGCCAAAGTTGGGCCGGTCCGATGGGCCGGGCCGAATGATGCGAACACTGTGGCATTGCGGAATACTGTTGCTGCAGGACTTTAATATCAGAACCTCAAGGGATACCGAACCAACTTAAAAGTCTCGGTCTGGGAAGCTGTTAACTCCGGTCTGAACCTTTTGTGCGAAGTGAGGACGAAAGCGCAAGAGAGTTAATTAGCAGGTATGATCCATTCAACGTGTAGAATGGATCTTAGCCGTCTTTCCAAGTTGGGGCGTTACAAATGGTATTCAGAGCCAATTCTCGCGGTTTCATGGACTTATGGCTTGGGAGCTCGGACAGGCTGCGCTTGACACTTGGGTCGGGGAGCTGGGAATATGGACGTGGCCACGAGAGTCGATCCTGAACATTTGTCCCGTTTGGGTAGGTTGGTTCGGCCCTCGATGAGGACGTCGAGTCCTAAGGGTGGGTGTATGTGAGACCCTGCTAATGGGCCAAAGTTGGACCGGTCCGACGGGCTAGGCCAAATGGACGAGTACAGTAGCGAACTGTGATGCGAGTACTGTAGCTGCAGAAACTTTAGTCCCACATCGGAACCTGAAGGGATACTGAACCAATTTAAAAGTCTCGGTCTGGGAAGCTGTTAACTCCGGTTTGAATCTTTTGCGCGAAGCGAGAACAAAAGAGCAAGAGAGTTAATTAGCAGGTGTGGTCCATTCAATGTGTAGAGCGGATCGAAGCCGTCTTCCCAGACTAGAGCGTTACATTAATTAAGTGTGTTCCTACTTATTGTTTGCTAACATGATAACGGAGCCTACTTAAGCACCAATAATTTGCAGTGTAATATAATGTATTCTAAAAAAATTTAGACAACTTAAAAGGAAATCCTCAAATGACGTATGTGCCATAGATTAAACCCAATTAAGGTGTTTCTCTTCAAATTATGGTTTTCTTCTTAACAATTTTGTCAAATCTAGACATTAACACCATGTAGAATACGCTATATTTCAGTATAAATTTTAGAGGACGGAGAGAGTAGGGACTAATTTTTATACAGATGCTTAATTTATTTATATAATAATATTTTCTTATTAAGAGCTTGCGTACTAATAGTTTGGAATTAATCATTTTGCATGAACTTTGCAAAGTTGCTCCCCCTTCTTGTAAAGTTTGCATTTTTTTTTGTTGCTGTGCTGTTGTCGTTGTTGTCGCTATGCTGCACACACGCCAGCCTCCTCCATGCCGTGCCGCGCATGACCTCCACAGCAAGCCCACGTGAGCTCCTCCACGGTGAGCCCATGCTAGCTCCTCCATGGCGAGCTCCACAACGCTGCAAATCTCGTCGGAACGAGAGAGACGGAACCTGCGGGGTTGCGGGGAGTCGAGCAGAGATGCTGCCGGCGATGGTGATGGAGACCAAGTAGTATAGGCACCATGGTCGATTCGTGTTGCGGGAGAAGAACTCGTGTAGTCGGCCATGGCTGTTGATCCGATCCGAGGGAGAAAAAGGACCGCAGGCATGGCCATCGATCCGATATCAAGGGAGAAAAAAGATGAGAAGAAAACAAAAAATAAATAAAATAATCTCTGATACGTGGTTCCCATATATTGGGGGTTTATTGGTGATCTGTTGCAGCATCTTCTTCAGTAACCCAAAAATAGTATTGGTGATCACTAATACCATCCTATTGAAGATAAAGTATTGAAAATTTGTTGGAGATGCTCTTAATACACTACCGGACTCCTGTAGTTTGCCGAGTGTCCGAAACACTCGGCAAAATACATAAAACACTCGGCAAATGGTTCGCAGCACTCGCCAAAAACAGTGACGGCAAAGCCAACTTTGCCGAGTGTCTTTTATCGGGTACTCGGCAAAGCCTTTGCCGAGTGCCCGACACTCGGCAAAGTTGAAACCGAAAAAAACCCGAAAAAATGGGATTTTTACCCAAATTTTTTTTTTATCGATGGAGGCCCCCACCGGCCAGCGCCCACCCATCTCTGACATTTTCCGCGTGAATTTCATGGCTACGTGGCCGACGCGATTCGAACCCGAGACCTCCCGCTATGCACGTACCTCCTCTACCACTACACCACACTCTCACTTGTGTCTGGATTCCGTTTTAGTTCCCAATATATTATACTAAACCGAGTGTAAATTGCATGTTTGTGGCCCTAAACGAATTCAAATAAAAAAGTTGTAAACTACAAAGTTTCATAACTTTTCGAGATCTACACTTTTAGTTTAGGAAGTTTTTCCATCCGAGGTCGTTTACAAAATTTGAATTTTAAAATTTTGAAATTCAAACACAGTTTTGCATGACAAGATGTTTTCAAATCAAAAAGTTGTAAACTACAAAGTTTCATAACTTTTCGAGATCTACACTTTTAGTTTAGGAAGTTTTTCCATCCGAGGTCGTTTACAAAATTTGAATTTTAAAATTTTGAAATTCAAACACAGTTTTGCATGACAAAATGTTTTCAAATCAAAAAGTTGGCAATTACAAAGTTTCATAACTTTTCGAGATCTACAAAGTTTATTTTGGTTGTTTGGTCATCTGTTCATCCGACATGGTCGTTCTAACATTGTTCACAAATCTTATATATCTCTATTGCAGTTTCATAAACTACCAGAGAGATATGTTAGATTTATGAACAAATTTATTTTCACTTTGTCGTATAAAGAAAAGACCAAAACAAACATTGTACATCTTGATGAGTTATACAACTTTGTAGTTGGAAACTTTTTGATTTGAATTAATTTACTGCTTCAAAATGTGCTTTGAAATTTTCTTTGCCGAGTGTCAAAAAAAAATAACACTCGGCAAAGAAGCTCTTTGCCGAGTGTCAAAAAAAACACTCGGCAAAGAGACTCTTTGCCGAGTGTTAAAAAAAAACACTCGGCAAAGAGCCTCTTTGCCGAGTGTCAAAAAAAACACTCGGTAAAGACGTCTTTGCCGAGTGCCCGAAAAAAAACACTTGGTAAACCACGTGGCACTCGGCAAAGAGCCGGTCTCCGATAGTGATAAGATGTCTTTATCTGCACTTACTATTAGTACAACAGCAGAGGCAGATGTTTTTAATTTTCGCAGGCGGATAAACCAACCGCTTCTAATAAATTATCATTGTTAATGGTTATGGACGGAGGCAGAGGCAGATGTTTTTAATTTTCGCAGGCGGATAAACCAACCGCTTCTAATAAATTATCATTGTTAATGGTTATGGACGGAGGCAGTCAACATGTCCATCTTTTTGGGACAGAGCAAAAACTGCCGATCGGAATGAATCGTCTTCGGTGTAATTTGCCGTACTCCTAGTACAACAAAAAAAGAATATCAAGCAGATGACTTTCACGGTCCGCATATTGGTCCATACATATTCCGGCGAGCCCCATCAGCAAATTATTATTTTCTCAAATGAAAGCCGGACTTATATTAAATCTTAGCACAGTACATTCTCAAATTAAATATAAAAAATTAGAAACAAAAAAATGCATAATACTATCTAGATCTTTCATCATCTTCTTCCACAATGGCTTCCCTCAAATGCCGTGGTCAAAGTGTAATCCTTGTGCCGAATCCAACGACCGCCCAAAACATTAGGCATGCCGTAAGATCCAACGGTTCGGAACTAGTCTAAAATGCATCTAAATCGCTAAAAGTATATCGACAGTTGCATCGTCGGGTACGACGTAGGCAAATTATTAACTCTACACATATCTCAAAGCAGCCATCTGATTAATTAAATATTCTCTATGAATTAGCCAGTCATCCGGTGCCCGTTCCTTTGGTTTCCATGAGGGCGTCCTCAACGGGAGAGGAGAAATCGTCAGCTTACCTGGCCTAGTGTGGAAATAAAAAGGTGCAAAATATATCAGCCATGGAGGTGGGTCAAGTAGCCAGAGACAGTACAGTTACCGGGAACTGTGCGAGACTAGCGAGATGCCAAGCGCTAGCGGCGAGTTTCCATTCCCTCTCTCTCCTCCACGTGATCCTTCCGGCTAGCTCCGAGCCCCTCGTTGGGACGCCCTGAGGTCCGGCAAGGCGACAACACTGTGCTGTGCGCTCGCCGTCGTGGCGTCGCTGCACGCCGCCACCAAACAGAGCTCATGCATGTGATCGAGTAGGTCCGACTCTCTTGCTGACGAATGACGATGTGCCGTAGCGCATAAGTCGTTGAGAAACCGGCACACGCGGGCAGCGTCGTCCAGTCTCCGGTGCTCACTGGTATTCTTGCGCTCGCTCGCTCTTCCACCAGTTCATATGTTTTTCATATTTATGTTGCAAGTGTTTTATCTGGATGTTGCAAAGGTAGATCTGGATGTTGCATATGTTGCTATGGCTACACACGAATGTTTCAAGTGTTTATCTATTTTTAGACGTATATTGCAAGTGTTTTATCTGGATGTTGCATATGTTGCAAATGACTATGTTGCAAGTGTATGTTCTGAATGTTTTATCTATTTTAGGCGTATGTTGTAATTGTTTTGTCGGTGCGAAAAGTGACCAACTAGTAAATATTTATCGTTTTGCCGTATGTTGTGATCGGATGTGGCCTAGCACTCAATGACACATGGTTTATACTGGTTCAGGCAACGTGCCCTACGTCTAGTCTGAGTCGGCCGGTGACTTTATTCCTGAGCCTAGGTGCTTGAAGTTTGCTGTGGGGTTACAAACGAGTGAGAATAAGATGGGGGTACCAGAGGTCCGGTCGGACTCTGGACCGAAGGGCCGAGAGTGACGGGAGCTCCTACGGGCGCTAAGTATTGGAACATATGCTCTGTGTTGCTTTAGAATGTCTAAAGCTAGTAGAGAATGAGTCGGAATGATCTGTGTGTTGTCTGTTGTTTGTTGAATCGATCCTCTTTTAGGACAGAGCGCATCCCCTTTTATAGATGAATGGGATGGCCTTACAAGTGAGACAGAGGGAGTGTGTGCTACCTAGTCTTGTTGCCCACGCTGTCGGGTACGAGATGGTTTGTCGACGCCTCCAATATTGTTGACGCCCTGATGCATGTGGTTGGTTCCATCGTTTTCTTCTATTATGGCAAATGTCGGCGCCTACCATACTGTAGGACAAATATCGACGCCCACAACATTGTTCGCGTCCTGACATGTTTGAAAGGTTGCAAAGTACCCTTTTGACATGGCCTGACAGTACTGTCCTGCAGATGTGCATGGTACGGTCCTCGGTATTGCGGTTGACTTGTGCGCCTTATCTTATCTGCTCCGCCTGATTTCTTGGGTCCTCACCGAGCGGGCGTCCCCGTTCGGTCGTTCCTAGTCGGCTCCGACCGCGCCGATCGGAGAAGAGCCGCAGGTAGAGGTTTGGTGCCTTTGGGTCGAAATCAGAAGTGAGCGTCGCCCCTCCTTGGCCAGGCCTTCCGGTCGGAGAGAGTGGGTCGGAGTCGGAAGTGAGCGGCGTCTCTCCTTGGCCATGCCTTTCGGTCGGAGAGAGCGGGTCAGAGTCGGAAGCGAGCGTCGCCCCTCCTTTGCCAGGCCTTCCGGTCGCAGAGAGCGGGTAGGAGTCGGAAGCGAGCGTCGCCCCTCCTTGGCCAGGCCTTCCGGTCGAAGAGAGTGGGTCAGAGTCGGAAGCGAGCGTCGCCCCGAGAGCGGGTCGGAGTCGAAAGCGAGCGTCATCCCTCCTTGGCCAGGCCTTCCGGTCGGAGACTAGATCACTCTTACGGCCTATCGTTAGGTATCTAGGCCGGCCCAGGAGTTTCTCGTCGTCCGCAATGTCATCTGCTAGGCCGAGCTTTTTGCTGGGAAACAGACCCATTAGGGACTCCGAGGTTATGAACCCGACATGTTTCTTCTGAGTGTTGCAAAAGTAGATCGTAGGGGGAGAAAGCCTAAGCCCTAGGTGGTTCAGCTGCTTCGACTCCCTGGTGTGGCGAAGATGGAGGTTGCGAACACGAGAGCGGCGGGGGCGTGATACTGTGGCGGATCGGCCGGGATGTGGAGCGGGATGGGCGCAAGCACCTACCATCTGGCAGGATGGGTCACGGGGCTCCATGTTGCGTGCATTGGCCCAAAAAAAAAGCTTTGGTAAAAAAACGCCTAAACTGTAGTAGCGTTGTTTTCCTTAAAAAAAACTAGTCATCAAAAACTTGATACCCTACATCATAGAGCATAGATCAACGTGGAATGTAGTTCCTATATTATTTCTACGCATTTTCGAGTATAAATACTAGTAGCGGCAGCCGCAGTAGAGTGGTGATACGGGCACACGGTCCAAGGTTTGTTGGTGGACATTCAGAGCATTACTCAGTTGCCCGTCTCAAAGTCGACTTTGAGCTGTCTGATAAATACCCAACCAAGCATTTGCATGGATTGCAACAGGTCCTGACCATCTATAATCACAACTTGTTGCAACTAGCTCGCTTGTGAGCGTTGGATTTGATTGCAGAATGCAACCGCTAGAAGATGCCGTTTCTTGGCGTGTCATCAATTGAACTAATGTCATAATTGTGACCGTTTCGAGTCCAGGCCCACACAGTTTGATCCATTTCATTCCATCAGAACGGTTGGCTGAAAAGACAGTTTATTTGTCCCTATTATTTGATTCGAGTAAAGCATTTACGACGGTGCTAACATGGATAAGATGCTTAATTAAGTGCGTTCCTACTTATTGTTTGCTAACATGATAACAGAGCCTACTTAAGCACCAATAATTTGCAGTGTAATATAATGTATTCTAAAAATTTTTAGACAACTTAAAAGGAAATCCTCAAATGACGTATGTACCATATATTAAACCCAATTAAGGTGTTTCTCTTCAAATTATGGTTTTCTTCTTAACATTTTTTGTCAAATCTAGACATTAACACCATGTAGAATGCGCTATATTTCAGTATAAGTTTTAGAGGACGGAGAGAGTAGGGACTAATTTTTATACAGATGCTTGCGTACTAATAGTTTGGAATAAATCATTTTGCATGAACTTTGCAAAGTTGCTCCCCCTTCTTGTAAAGTTTGCATTTTTTTTGTTGCTGTGCTGTTGTCGTTGTTGTCGCTATGCTGCACACACGCCAGCCTCCTCCATGCCGTGCCGCGCATGACCTCCACAGCAAGCCCACGCGAGCTCCTGCACGGTGAGCCCGTGCTAGCTCCTCCATGGCGAGCTCCACAATGCCACAAATCTCGTCGGAACGAGAGAGACGGAACCTGCGGGGTTGCGGGAGTCGGGCAGAGATGCTGCCGGCGATGGTGATGGAGACCAAGTAGTAGGCACCATGGTTGATTCGTGTGGTTGCGGGAGAAGAACTCGTGTAGTCGGCCATGGCTGTTGATCCGATCCGAGGGAGAAAAAGGACCACGGGCATGGCTATCGATCTGATATCCAAGGGAGAAAAAGGTGAGAAGAAAACAAAAAATAAATAAAATAATCTCTGATCCGTGGGTCCCATATATTGGGGGTTTATTGGTGATCTGTTGCAGCATCTTCTTTAGTAACCCCAAAAATAGTATTGGTGATCACTAATACCATCCTGTTAGAGATAAAGTATTGAAAAACTGCTGGAGATGCTCTTAATAAGATGTCTTTATCTGCACTTACTATTAGTACAACAGCAGAGGCAGATGTTTTTAATTTCCGGAGGCGGATAAACCAACCGCTTCTAATAAATTATCATTGTTAATGGTTATGGACGGAGGCAGTCAACATGTCCATCTTTTTGGGACAGCAAAAACTGCCGATCGGAATGAATCGTCTTCGGTGTAATCTGCCGTACTCCTAGTACAACAACAAAAAAAGAATTACCAAGCAGATGACTTTCACGGTCCGGATATTGGTCCATACATATTCCGTCGAGCCCCATCAGCAAATTATTATTTTCTCAAATGGAAGCGGGACTTATATTAAATTTTACCATAGTACATTCCCAAATTACATATAAAAAATCAGAAACAAAAAATACATAATACTATCTAGATCTTTCATCATCTTCTTTCCCAACGGCTTCCCTCAAATGCCGTGGTCAAAGTGTAATCCTTGTGCCGAATCCAACGATCAACCATAAAACATTAGGCATGCCGTAAGATCCAACGGTTCGGAACTAGTACAAAACGCATCTAAATCGCTGAAAGTATATCGGCAGTTGCATCGTCGGCACCACATAGGCAAATTATTAACTCTACACATATCTCAAAGCAGCCATCTGATTAATTAAACATTCTCTACGAATTAGCCAGTCATCCGGTGCCCGTTCCTTTGGTTTCCATGAGGGCGTCCTCAATGGCAGAGGAGAAATCGTCAGCTTACCTGGCCTAGTGTGGAAATAAAAAGGTACAAAATATATCAGCCATGGAGGTGGGTCAAGTAGCCAGAGACAGTACAGTTACCGGGAACTGTGCGAGACTAGCGAGATGCCAAGCGCTAGCGGCGAGTTTTCATTCCCTCTCTCTCCTCCACGTGATCCTTCCGGCTAGCTCCGAGCCCCTCGTTGGGACGCCCTGAGGTCCGGCAAGGCGACAACACTGTGCTGTGCGCTCGCCGTCGTGGCGTCGCTGCACGCCGCCACCAAACAGAGCTCATGCATGTGATCGAGTAGGTCCGACTCTCTTGCTGACGAATGACGATGTGCCGTAGCGCATAAGTCGTTGAGAAACCGGCACACGCGGGCAGCGTCGTCCAGTCTCCGGTGCTCACTGGTATTCTTGCGCTCGCTCGCTCTTCCACCAGTTCATATGTTTTTCATATTTATGTTGCAAGTGTTTTATCTGGATGTTGCAAAGGTAGATCTGGATGTTGCATATGTTGCTATGGCTACACACGAATGTTTCAAGTGTTTATCTATTTTTAGACGTATATTGCAAGTGTTTTATCTGGATGTTGCATATGTTGCAAATGACTATGTTGCAAGTGTATGTTCTGAATGTTTTATCTATTTTAGGCGTATGTTGTAATTGTTTTGTCGGTGCGAAAAGTGACCAACTAGTAAATATTTATCGTTTTGCCGTATGTTGTGATCGGATGTGGCCTAGCACTCAATGACACATGGTTTATACTGGTTCAGGCAACGTGCCCTACGTCTAGTCTGAGTCGGCCGGTGACTTTATTCCTGAGCCTAGGTGCTTGAAGTTTGCTGTGGGGTTACAAACGTGTGAGAATAAGATGGGGGTACCAGAGGTCCGGTCGGACTCTGGACCGAAGGGCCGAGAGTGACGGGAGCTCCTACGGGCGCTAAGTATTGGAACATATGCTCTGTGTTGCTTTAGAATGTCTAAAGCTAGTAGAGAATGAGTCGGAATGATCTGTGTGTTGTCTGTTGTTCGTTGAATCGATCCTCTTTTAGGACAGAGCGCATCCCCTTTTATAGATGAATGGGATGGCCTTACAAGTGAGACAGAGGGAGTGTGTGCTACCTAGTCTTGTTGCCCACGCTGTCGGGTACGAGATGGTTTGTCGACGCCTCCAATATTGTTGACGCCCTGATGCATGTGGTTGGTTCCATCGTTTTCTTCTATTATGGCAAATGTCGGCGCCTACCATACTGTAGGACAAATATCGACGCCCACAACATTGTTCGCGTCCTGACATGTTTGAAAGGTTGCAAAGTACCCTTTTGACATGGCCTGACAGTACTGTCCTGCAGATGTGCATGGTACGGTCCTCGGTATTGCGGTTGACTTGTGCGCCTTATCTTATCTGCTCCGCCTGATTTCTTGGGTCCTCACCGAGCGGGCGTCCCCGTTCGGTCGTTCCTAGTCTGCTCCGACCGCGCCGATCGGAGAAGAGCCGCAGGTAGAGGTTTGGTGCCTTTGGGTCGAAATCAGAAGTGAGCGTCGCCCCTCCTTGGCCAGGCCTTCCGGTCGGAGAGAGTGGGTCGGAGTCGGAAGTGAGCGGCGTCTCTCCTTGGCCATGCCTTTCGGTCGGAGAGAGCGGGTCAGAGTCGGAAGCGAGCGTCGCCCCTCCTTTGCCAGGCCTTCCGGTCGCAGAGAGCGGGTCGGAGTCGGAAGCGAGCGTCGCCCCTCCTTGGTCAGGCCTTCCGGTCGAAGAGAGTGGGTCAGAGTCGGAAGCGAGCGTCGCCCCGAGAGCGGGTCGGAGTCGAAAGCGAGCGTCATCCCTCCTTGGCCAGGCCTTCCGGTCGGAGACTAGATCACTCTTACGGCCTATCGTTAGGTATCTAGGCCGGCCCAGGAGTTTCTCGTCGTCCGCAATGTCATCTGCTAGGCCGAGCTTTTTGCTGGGAAACAGACCCATTAGGGACTCCGAGGTTATGAACCCGACATGTTTCTTCTGAGTGTTGCAAAAGTAGATCGTAGGGGGAGAAAGCCTAAGCCCTAGGTGGTTCAGCTGCTTCGACTCCCTGGTGTGGCGAAGATGGAGGTTGCGAACACGAGAGCGGCGGGGGCGTGATACTGTGGCGGATCGGCCGGGATGTGGAGCGGGATGGGCGCAAGCACCTACCATCTGGCAGGATGGGTCACGGGGCTCCATGTTGCGTGCATTGGCCCAAAAAAAAAGCTTTGGTAAAAAAACGCCTAAACTGTAGTAGCGTTGTTTTCCTTAAAAAAAACTAGTCATCAAAAACTTGATACCCTACATCATAGAGCATAGATCAACGTGGAATGTAGTTCCTATATTATTTCTACGCATTTTCGAGTATAAATACTAGTAGCGGCAGCCGCAGTAGAGTGGTGATACGGGCACACGGTCCAAGGTTTGTTGGTGGACATTCAGAGCATTACTCAGTTGCCCGTCTCAAAGTCGACTTTGAGCTGTCTGATAAATACCCAACCAAGCATTTGCATGGATTGCAACAGGTCCTGACCATCTATAATCACAACTTGTTGCAACTAGCTCGCTTGTGAGCGTTGGATTTGATTGCAGAATGCAACCGCTAGAAGATGCCGTTTCTTGGCGTGTCATCAATTGAACTAATGTCATAATTGTGACCGTTTCGAGTCCAGGCCCACACAGTTTGATCCATTTCATTCCATCAGAACGGTTGGCTGAAAAGACAGTTTATTTGTCCCTATTATTTGATTCGAGTAAAGCATTTACGACGGTGCTAACGTGGATAAGATGCTTAATTAAGTGCGTTCCTACTTATTGTTTGCTAACATGATAACAGAGCCTACTTAAGCACCAATAATTTGCAGTGTAATATAATGTATTCTAAAAAATTTTAGACAACTTAAAAGGAAATCCTCAAATGACGTATGTACCATATATTAAACCCAATTAAGGTGTTTCTCTTCAAATTATGGTTTTCTTCTTAACATTTTTTGTCAAATCTAGACATTAACACCATGTAGAATGCGCTATATTTCAGTATAAGTTTTAGAGGACGGAGAGAGTAGGGACTAATTTTTATACAGATGCTTGCGTACTAATAGTTTGGAATAAATCATTTTGCATGAACTTTGCAAAGTTGCTCCCCCTTCTTGTAAAGTTTGCATTTTTTTTGTTGCTGTGCTGTTGTCGTTGTTGTCGCTATGCTGCACACACGCCAGCCTCCTCCATGCCGTGCCGCGCATGACCTCCACAGCAAGCCCACGCGAGCTCCTGCACGGTGAGCCCGTGCTAGCTCCTCCATGGCGAGCTCCACAATGCCACAAATCTCGTCGGAACGAGAGAGACGGAACCTGCGGGGTTGCGGGAGTCGGGCAGAGATGCTGCCGGCGATGGTGATGGAGACCAAGTAGTAGGCACCATGGTTGATTCGTGTGGTTGCGGGAGAAGAACTCGTGTAGTCGGCCATGGCTGTTGATCCGATCCGAGGGAGAAAAAGGACCACGGGCATGGCTATCGATCTGATATCCAAGGGAGAAAAAGGTGAGAAGAAAACAAAAAATAAATAAAATAATCTCTGATCCGTGGGTCCCATATATTGGGGGTTTATTGGTGATCTGTTGCAGCATCTTCTTTAGTAACCCCAAAAATAGTATTGGTGATCACTAATACCATCCTGTTAGAGATAAAGTATTGAAAAACTGCTGGAGATGCTCTTAATAAGATGTCTTTATCTGCACTTACTATTAGTACAACAGCAGAGGCAGATGTTTTTAATTTCCGGAGGCGGATAAACCAACCGCTTCTAATAAATTATCATTGTTAATGGTTATGGACGGAGGCAGTCAACATGTCCATCTTTTTGGGACAGCAAAAACTGCCGATCGGAATGAATCGTCTTCGGTGTAATTTGCCGTACTCCTAGTACAACAACAAAAAAAGAATTACCAAGCAGATGACTTTCACGGTCCGGATATTGGTCCATACATATTCCGTCGAGCCCCATCAGCAAATTATTATTTTCTCAAATGGAAGCGGGACTTATATTAAATTTTACCATAGTACATTCCCAAATTACATATAAAAAATCAGAAACAAAAAATACATAATACTATCTAGATCTTTCATCATCTTCTTTCCCAACGGCTTCCCTCAAATGCCGTGGTCAAAGTGTAATCCTTGTGCCGAATCCAACGATCAACCATAAAACATTAGGCATGCCGTAAGATCCAACGGTTCGGAACTAGTACAAAACGCATCTAAATCGCTGAAAGTATATCGGCAGTTGCATCGTCGGCACCACATAGGCAAATTATTAACTCTACACATATCTCAAAGCAGCCATCTGATTAATTAAACATTCTCTACGAATTAGCCAGTCATCCGGTGCCCGTTCCTTTGGTTTCCATGAGGGCGTCCTCAACGGGAGAGGAGAAATCGTCAGCTTACCTGGCCTAGTGTGGAAATAAAAAGGTACAAAATATATCAGCCATGGAGGTGGGTCAAGTAGCCAGAGACAGTACAGTTACCGGGAACTGTGCGAGACTAGCGAGATGCCAAGCGCTAGCGGCGAGTTTTCATTCCCTCTCTCTCCTCCACGTGATCCTTCCGGCTAGCTCCGAGCCCCTCGTTGGGACGCCCTGAGGTCCGGCAAGGCGACAACACTGTGCTGTGCGCTCGCCGTCGTGGCGTCGCTGCACGCCGCCACCAAACAGAGCTCATGCATGTGATCGAGTAGGTCCGACTCTCTTGCTGACGAATGACGATGTGCCGTAGCGCATAAGTCGTTGAGAAACCGGCACACGCGGGCAGCGTCGTCCAGTCTCCGGTGCTCACTGGTATTCTTGCGCTCGCTCGCTCTTCCACCAGTTCACCACCTCGAGGAGCCAAAAACAGGCACCATGTCCATGCCTTTCTTTCGATCCGTCCTTGTTTCTGTTGGTGGGTGGTGACGGCTGCTGCTGCTGCAACAATGTGCTATGTTTCCATTGCTGAGCACCATGTGCTGCCGGGGCATAGCTTGGTTACATTGTTTTCCTTGTCCGTGTCGGTTAAGAACCGTCTGTTGCTGTGGATTCTAGTCAGGTCACAGACTTATTATCCTGAGCACATACTTGCTTATGAGAGCAGAAAGACTCGTTGCTCTCTTGTCGTGGGTCCAGCTCTTTCCAGACCGACTGATTGGAGGCGGGGATGGAGGAGGTCTAAGCACCACACTGAGTCCAGGACTCAGGAGTGGGGGCTTGGAGTCCAAGTTTGAACGGGGACCTAGACCCATTGACTGGAGAGTGATGGGTTGGTCTTGCTTGTGCTTGGGTACAGGCGGGGAGTATGTTTCGGGGTACCCAGCTGTGATACATTGGTTCGCGAATCGCCGTATGATACAGTACGACTTGTCTATGGTCTAGCACCGTAGTAAGAACTGAAAGATGAAAGATGGTCAAAAGGATCTGATTGTTCAACTCTTGCTTGAAAGTAGAACATGCGCTTACATAGAATGGTTAGATAATGAACTAATCATAACTGCTAATAAGAAACATACATAAGGATTCACTACTAGTGATGCTTTTCGCAAAAAAGAAACCCAGCAAACCATAAAGCTTATCATATCCTTTGGAGTCGGGAAATTATTCCCACTAGTCGGGTAAGTCTTACGAGTATATTGTGTACTCAAAGTTTATTTACCCCTATTGCAGGTGCAGCTTGAGGAATGACTATTGTGTGGAGGATTCTTCTAGTGGGCACAGACAGATCCTTATATCTTATCGTTAGATGTTTATTTTAATTCCGCTGTTTAAATTCCACACTCTAAACTTGGTATTGTAATAATGTATTTTCGAGAACTCTTGTTGTATAAAATGGACTAAGTATTGTAAACTCGTACTCATTATTGGATCCTGGATGAAAAACGTGGATTGTTCGAGTTCTCCCTTGGGGTGTGCTCGACGGGGCCGTCTGATGTAGCTAGCTTTTGGGGTGCTTAGCGTCTAGTGGAAGACGAGCGCCTCCGGAAGCGTGCTATTTCGGACGATTCTGCCACACCGTGCCCGCTACCTGGGTCATCATAGGTGGAGAATTTCAACTTGCTGAAGCGGGGAACACCTAGGCCCGGGCCCATGTCGTCTGCTAGGGTCGTCGGTGCAATGGGAATGGACGGTCTCAATGGGAACACTGACAGGTTGAGGAGTGGGGATGGCGAGTGTGTGAAGGGAATTTGGTGGATGAGCAGGGGCGGCTCAGTGGTGGGCAGGGTGGCGGGCGACGCATGGGGCGGCGGATAGGGCTATCAGAAATGTTGTCGTCCCACACCCCGGTAGGTTGTATGTATGGGGGCATGGTAGAGGCGGGAGGTGGCAACTACTGGACCTCCACGATGTCAAGCGGGCGGAGAGGGCCGCTGGTTGCTGTGCGATTTCCGCCATGGTCTTGGCGCTAGAGGCGGTAGGAGGCGCTGGTGGCACCGGTCGCTGCAGGTCGCCATTATCAAAACCGAACATCTCTGATACCATATTGGAAGAGCCCAGCGTCCGATGAAGGCTCCAGAAAACATAGCTGTGGGCAACCGGAGGCTAGGGATTGAATCCCCGGTGGCATGCAGGATCCGTGAGGCGAGAGCAAGGGAGAATAGGGAGAGAGGCCGGGAAGCCCGGCAAAGATTATTGCCTTCCTTCATTAATTCCATTGCAGTTTACAAATACTTATTCCCTGACCACTCAAACTCAATCTAGATCTTAATTCATGGAGAAAGAAAAGGCAACGGTAAAGAATTAGCAACAGTTAACATGTGTTTGGTTGAGGGGTTGAAGTGGGTATGGGATGGGTTGGACCCAATTTTGGGAGTGTTTGGTTGGAGGAGCAGGGGGTTGGGTTCATCCCCTAAAGGTAATATTCTCGTTAGGTGCGGGTTGGCCCGGTTCCTCCAAATCGAGTGGACTGGGACTTCGCGTGAGCGAGCACGAGCGAGCAGAGGCCAAGCGAGGCCGGTAGCTCGGGGGTGACGGCGAGCGAGCAGAGGCCGAGCGGGGTCGAGCGCAAGTGGCAGCACAGGGCTGAGCGTGAGCAAGCAGAGGACTAGCGTGGATAGCAGTGGCTGCACGTGGCCGAGCAGGCGGCACGTGTATGGTAGCACGGGGCCAAGCGCAAGCCGCACGTGGGCCGAGCGCATGCGACATGAGGCGGCGGCGCGTCTGCCGCGTATGGCCTGAGCGAGAGGAAGAAGGAGGGCATAGCGACCGATGTGTGGGGCCTATGTGGTAGGGACCTCAACCCACGTCCCATGTGTCTCACACCAAACAAAAAATGGGGACGAACCTGACCCACACAACCAAACAAGAAACTGGTTCACTCCATTCCGAGAAATCAGGGATGGATCCAACCCAATAACCCAGGAAATCCCACAATCAAACACATGCTTACATGCCTAGTCTCTACTATAATGGACCAATTAAATTTGTACTAGGTCCCCCAGGAAAAAGTCCCCGCTGAGAGCCTCCAACCATTGTGCACCCAGAAAAATGCACACAGTAATTCATCTGCATTAAAATCAAGGGCTAATAAAACACCTAAACCAAATCCGATGACCATGATTAGATGTGGGATGTCAGGCTTCTCACCCCTGTGCCCTCCTCACACGCCGCACGCCGCGACCCGACGCGACTGCGATGTAACGCTCGAAGCCAATCATCACCAAATAAAAAAACACGTTCAAAACCTTCTAGGCCGCCGCTGTGCCGTTCGACGTTGAAACATTCCGATTGCCCGCGCCCACGCCCACACCCTTCGTGGAGAGGAGGAGGAAGCCACGGTGCCCGTACGCGCCCACGCCCTCGGAGGGGAGGAGGAAGCCGCAGTGCCCGTATGTCGTGGCGTGGCGCCGCCGATCGCCCGCGCCCACACCCTTCGCAGAGGGGAGGAGGAAGCCGCGGTGCCTGGTGAGCTGGGTCTAAACGACGGTGAGACCCATGTGACCATCGGTGACATTGCCCAGGTACTTAATTATAAGTACAAATCTCTCAGATATGCCATGAATCTTAGTCACTGCAATTTGCAATAGCCTCTTGCTACTCAGAGCGCCGACCTCGCGTCGTCGCACAACGTGCAACCTTCATCTGCCTCAACGACGGCACGCTTTCATTGCTATATTGCCTCAGTTTGCCGGACGTGGTGAGGAAACCCTGCTACCTGTCGCTACTGCCGGCCGGCGGGCCATAACCCCGGTGCCTCGATGAACGCGCAGTAGGCCACTAAACTCGGGTGGCCCGGCTGCATCTACGGACTAGCTGGCAGAAGATCGTGCTCTGTCTGGTTTCAGTTTTAGTTTAAGTCATGTAAACTCTGGCTGCTATTACCGATGAGGACAACGGCCGAACTGTTCATACGGGATGTAAAAAAGAAGGGAAAGAACGAACCGGTATGCAATAACCAGTGGCACGTGGGTACTTTTTGCAAAAAGTTGGAAGCATGTCAATGATGTGCATGATCAGGATGATTTTGGCCTTAGGTTCTTCAATGTGTAAGAGAAAAAGGTTTGAGAAGAGATCTAGACCATTCATTTGTATGAAGTTGGATTACTTTGATACACAAATTTGGGTGGACTTAGAGTAGGCATGACCGTGGGGTGGTTGAGGGGGTGGATTTATTTAGTAAAGAAATTTTTGGTGCATTATAGAGGGGGTAGGGATATAAATTTGGGGTACGCGACTTAAAGTTATTATCTTTTTCCCTAGATTTTCCAACCATTTGCTATTCAGCGCGTCTGTTAATGAGATCCGGCGGCGTTCTAGGTTGGCGCTCTCGATGAGATTCAGCAGCATTCTAGGTTGGTTCATCTCTCGACGAGATTCAGCGGTGTTCTAGGAGGCCCTGCCAACTCTATGACAACCTCCATGTGTATCTCCCCGACAGGTCTTACTGGGAGGTGCTCTCGAGTTTTTGAGGCGAAGAACGGGCTTTAAATCGGCTCAACCGACCTACTGGATGGTCTTGATGATCTTGGAGTTTCTTGCTACGTGATAAGTCGTGTGCGACCTCGGCTGTGCTAGCCCTCGTGGTCGCTGGTGTGTGATCCGATTCAGCGTGAACATATTTTTTGGCAACTTCTCTAGGGAAAAAGATGATCAATCTACTATCAAGATGCCTGAAGACAACAAGATGGAGGGTGATCCCACGAATCCATTCAATCCTGCTAACATCATCCATCCTACAACGATCGGTCAACTCTCAGAGGAATTAACTCTACAAGGTGGAGGAGGGGGAAAATGTTGCTAACCTACAAGCCGCTCTAGCAAGTTGCTCGATGGATCCGTGAGGAGATAATGTGGCCAAGTACAAAGAGCTGTTTTTTATCTCTTTTTTCAAACTGAACTAACATGACTGTTTGAGACCCGTGAGTATGAGAACTTTTAGACCTTGCCTAGTGAGAGTGTTAATTTGATATTCAATCGCTTTCAATCCATTGTGAACAAGATGAGAGCCAACAAGCTACAGTACCCTCTAATGATCATGAGAGAGCCCTCAAACTACTACATGCCTTCGATTACCCTATGATGATCATGAGCCCTCAAACTGGCTTTGTCTTCTTTGGTTTATAATATCATTGCCCCTCTCCAGGACTAAGTTGACAAGGCGACGGCTAGGAACATGACCAGAACTCGTGAGGAAGAGAAGAATCTGACCCAACTCGCGAGGAAGAGTAGTAGATGGTGGCCAAGAACTTGACCCGGAACTCATGAGGTAGAGAACCAGGTGGTGGGAAAGAAACCGACAAGAACTACTACCATACGAACTTGCTCCATCCGAGATAGAGAAGTAGCACGAGAAGAAGATGATGACCCGGACTCGAACTCCTACCATACAAGAATATGGAAATTGCTTACCTTTCGAGTTGATGTGGTATGTTTCTATTTATTAGATTCCCTATTGTTATTGGAAAAAGGAGCATTTGGATTACTAGTACTCCAAACGTTGGGCTCCGTAGATTTAGTACACCAAAAAATTGCTATTTATATCATTGATGCATTGATTAGTATGCCATTGTTGAGGAGACAACATAGCGACATTATAGAACCTTCCCCACAACTCATGATCATTGATAATTTTGCTAAATATATAGAATGAGTATATGAAAAAGCAGCTTGAGTTGAAGCGCTTGAGTTTGAAGCTTTAGTACACCAAAAAATGGAGTTTGAAGCGCTTGAGTTGAATTTCCTTGAACCGAAATGCCATAGCCTTCAATCTTCATCAAGTGAGGGTGTTAACATGTTGATTTTGATTTTATCCTTGAGCATTGCCATCTTGAGCATTTGACTTGATTCTATTCAACATATGAGAGTTTGTTTCAAAGATATCAAGTCATCCCTTTATAAAGTCATCTAGAATTTGATTCTTCACTTCAATATGACCAACATGATTAAATGCAAGTACTTCCTTCTTCACCCTAGGTTTCTCGGTCGCCAAGCCGTCGCTTGCCCTTCACCCTTGTTTAGGACCTCAAAGCCTTTCCTTGCTATCTTCACCATCTCAAGACATCTAGTCACAGTTGGTGTTGAATCATTCATTAAGTTCATTTGTATACTTGTCTTTCATGTAGCAAGCTTGAGACCATTCCATATGCAATCCTTCTTGTCTCATTAATTATTTTTTAATGTGCCTGCTTTCATATGAGTTATCGAAATCCCACAATGAATAAGCCTTACATGAATTATATTTTCATTGTTGTCTTGTGTTTGAACTAGATTGTTTCCAACAATACATCATTTTGGCTTTCATTAAATATATGTGAGATAACATATTTCCTATTCACACTTAGCAAATGGGTTAGACCTTTAATCACGTTGTCATTCAATCATCCAAAACCCACTAAAGGGCTAGATGTACTTTCAAAAAGTAATTTGGAGCAAATGACATGATACAAAAGAATATTATTAGCCACAAAGCCTGAAAAACCATGTGTCGCACGAGCAGAAAACATAAGTATCATCTTTTATTTGAACTTTTTCAAGATCTATTGGCGTCAACATATCATCACCATCTTCTGAAATAACGTAGGCTTCAAAATTCCATCTTAAATCAGTCTTAGCGAGGCGCAATCTGCATTTTTAACCATACAAGATATGAGAATTAGATCTAGTTTTGACTTCAACACAGTTTCCCTTAAAAATGTTTAGGCTTTAGAAACTTGAAATTGACTTGGAATAGTGGAAAGTAGATAATCAAAACAAGAATAATATGTGGTTTCTTACTCTAAATAAATTATATAACTTAATAAAAGGATGAGAGATCTCTTAATCATGTCAGCAATATGATTCACTATTTTTCTTGTTGGCACATATTCTATACCTGCATTAGAGCATCTCCAAGAGAGGTGCAAAACATAGATGCCAAATCCTTTGATTTAGCCATTATGTAAAATAGAAAACCTCTTAAAAAGACAGTGAACTGCAATAGCCTTCCTAAATAGCTCGCCACATCATCTTTTTAGAAGCACCATGGCGCAGTAGTCCGCCGCCGGAACGTCACCGGGCCTTTGCTTCCTCCATGACCGGCCAGCGGCCACCTAGACACAACCATCACGGTGGTAGCTCGACTCGTTGGCTAATTGCACCCAAGCTACAGCAGCGACCCTGCTACGTATTGACGCCCGTGCATCCAGCCATGGCCAGCTGCAGCCGGCCTTGGCTAGCACTCGGA